>NC_135497.1:102075740-102159237 GCF_052857255.1 Amblyomma americanum
TCCAACGTTGTTCGACGACGTGCGAAACTAGACTCCTTAGGTCAGCTGTCTTCTTTTTGGCGAACCAGTCAGGGTACAAACTCTGGCAGACGACCCACATCCAGTCATGGTAGAGCCTGATCTGTCGCCAAAGTTCCGAACGGAGAATCTTGAGAAGGCGTTTGACATGGCCCCACGACGGTTGAACAGGGCCAACAAGTGCACTAACACAGCCAGGGATAACACCCCTCCTGAGACAGAAGGCAAGCTGTCTTGCTTGACATGTAGCGATGACGGTGTGCCGCACAAGATGATCCAGAACAGAAGGATGAAGAGATGACGTACAAAAGGATGGGCCCGCTGTACAAGAACAGGAGCGCCAAAGTCACAGCGAGGCTTGTGCTGGAGGCCTTCCACATTAAAAGGCTATCTGATCGCTGCGCGAGTGATCCTTTCTTACAGATTTATACTTCTGAATGTGATTTTCTGGATTCCCTTTCGCCTCGTCACGGCGCTGGTGTATGACGTGTGTGCCTCCAACTGTCTGCGCATGCTTGTTTTTTTCGGATATATATTCCGGGTGTTAAGACCCAATAAACAGTTGGTAGTAGCGCTCGTCTGTCGTCTTGTGTGTTTCTTCTCTGTCTTCGTCTAAGTTTTGCGCTAACTTCTTCTATATCATGCAAAGCCAACTTGCCCGACAACACGCTTTTCTGAATTGTATTTCCTGTACAGCGGGCCCATCCTTTTGTACGTCATCTCTTCATCCTTCTGTTCTGGATCATCTTGTGCGGCACACCGTCATCGCTACATGTCAAGCAAGACAGTTTGCCTTCTGTCTCAGGAAGGGTGTTATCCCTGGCTGTGTTAGTGCACTTGTTGGCCCTGTTCAACCGTCGTGGGGCCATGTCAAACGCCTTCTCAAGATTCTCCGTTCGGAACTTTGGCGACAGATCAGGCTCTACCACGACTGGATGTGGGTCGTCTGCCAGAGTTTGTACCCTGACTGGTTCGCCAAAAAGAAGACAGCTGACCTAAAGAGTCTAGTTTCGCACGTCGTCGAATAACGTTGGAGAGCTGATCTTGCCTGTCTCCTCACCTCATTCGGTAAGAAAAGAAGCCATGACAACAAGGAGCGTGTGGTCTTCGCCGGTGGTTCTACTGTGCCAGAAAACATTTTATCTGTCCTGGAAAAAGGCCCCAAGTACTGCATTCAAACCAAGGTACCGGCTCACGAGCTCCTTGCTATTAATAGGAATATTGCCTCAAAGACCAACGATGAGGACAAGGAACGATGCCTACTAGAAGGTGGGGACAGCCTTAAAAGGTGTGCTAAATATTCCCCGAGTAAGTCGGGTTCTGTGGATCTGAATTCTGTTGTGCACCATTTCAAAAGCCACGATTTGTGCTTACTGCAGTCCGATAAAGACGGCAAATTTGTTGTTTTACCAAATGGCCTCTTTAAGGAAAAAGCCCTTGAGGCGCTGGGCAAAAACTTTTTGCCTGTCAAACGAAGCAAAGTAAGAGTAAAAACAAAATTTGTTGACTTTTGCAAGAGCTTGCAGCTGACGCCTTTAGCGAGTGCTATTGATAACAGTTCAAAGAATTCCTTGTCGGTCTTTTTTTCGGCCAAAACACATAAACCAGATATGCCGTTTAGGACTATTGTAAGTGAGAAGGTTTCATGGCAACACCACTTCAGCCGATTTCTTCTTTCCAAGCTTAAACCTCTGTCTATTAATGACCCCTTCTGGGTAAAGAAGTCAGCTGATGTTGCCGATTTTTTTAAAAACAGCGATCAGGTATGCTCTGCCTTTTCTATCGACATTGAAGATTTGTTTTATTCGATACCACATGCTGAGTTGTTGGCCTCTGTTAGAGAGTGTATCGAAAGCTCGGGGGCGGTGGCGTTCCAGAACAATGCCGGCATTTCAACCGATAATTTTGTAAAGCTTTTAGAGTATTACTTGAATGTTACCTTTATCTTACATGACAATCAGTTTTATCTGCAGCGCAAAGGTATTTGCATTGGTTCTTGTGTAGCGCCAATTTTATGTGATATTTTTTTAGCTTTTATCGACCGCTCTTTCTAAATTGCCTTACGTGATGGTCCGGTTTTAAAAGTTTTTAGATATGTAGATAATTTTTTAATCTTTTTAAGGGCTGGGACCTTTACATCCCTTGACCCGGTTGTTTCTCAGATTTTAGCTGTTTTTAATCAATTAGGACGAGGGTTGGTTTTTACGCATGAATTGCCTGATAATCAACAGTTACGGTTCCTGGACTTAAAGCTTAGGTTCTGTAATGGCCACGTGTGCTGGATGTACTCCCCCCGTGCCAACAAAGAGTTGTTGAGATACGACTCTTCACACTCAAAAGTTGTGAAAAGAGCTATTGCGTCACTCTGCCGGGAGTCTGCCCTTCTTAAATCGTGCCCTCATAGCATTCAGGAGAGTGTCAATAATCAGGTTTCCCGCCTCTTAACGGTAGGCTTCCCTGGTCCGGTTATTTCTGCTATTGCTGAAACCCTCCTGCAAAAACAAAAAGGCGCTCCAAAAAGAAGACCGGATTTCTCGACATCAAAGCCGGTGGTTGTTCCATATGTGCACCGTGTGTCACACAACCTCAAGAAGGTGGCCGGCAGGCACCACGAGCCCTTAGTCTTCTCAGCCCCCAACAAGCTTTCAAAGCTTTGCCGACGCATTTCTGGCCCTTGTGAGAGTGGCTGCAAAAAGAAACATGGCATTTCTTATGTCAAATGCGCTACAGGGGTTGTGTACAGCATACCATTTTCTTGTGGGTCTTCTTATGTAGGTCAAACTGGCCGTTGCATTAATGACCGGCTACGGGAGCATGATAGAAATTTAGAAAACAACGACAGAACCGCTAATATTGTGCGGCATATTTCTTCCTGTGACAGCACGTGTAGGGCACGATTTGAGAAAACAAAGATTCTGGGCAGGAGCGCCAATGTCACAGCGAGGCTTGTGCTGGAGGCCTTCCACATTAAAAGGCTATCTGATCGCTGCGCGAGTGATCCTTCCTTACAGATTTATACTTCTGAATGTGATTTTCTGGATTCCCTTTCGCCTCGTCACGGCGCTGGTGTATGACGTGTGTGCCTCCAACTGTCTGCGCATGCTTGTTTTTTCGGATATATATTCCGGGTGTTAAGACCCAATAAACAGTTGGTAGTAGCGCTCGTCTGTCGTCTTGTGTGTTTCTTCTCTGTCTTCGTCTAAGTTTTGCGCTAACTTCTTCTATATCATGCAAAGCCTACTTGCCCGACAACACGCTCTTCTGTATACGTATATATGGCGCGCTTTTAGCGGCTTTATTTCAGGCGGTGGTTCAAATCATTGCATCTAGATATTTTCTTGCACTGTAACCTGCATGTATATGTATATATGGCGCGCTTTTAGCGGCTTTATTTCAGGCGGTGGTTCAAATCGTTGCCTCTAGATAGATTCTTGCACTGTAACCTGCATGTATACGTATATATGGCGCGCTTTTAGTGGCTTTATTTCAGGCGGTGGTTCAAATCATTGCATCTAGATTGAAAATTCTTTGATATATTTTTGGAAGCTCTGGCAAATTCGTTTCTTGTGGACAATACGGACCATCAACGAAGACATTACTTGGGCCAAGTTTGACAAATAAAAAAAAATACTCAGTTCTAGAAACAGACAAAAATAACAAGGCACAAACTAAAGCATCTATAATATCACTCCAAAAACTTAAGATGGCTATTAGTATTATTATGCAACATGTTTTTGGCGATTCTGAACGTTGGTATACTGAAGAATGCGTGGAAGAAGTTTAAAAATATCAAAAAATGTGTTTTTTTCATTTTCGTCAGAAGCTTTTGCTGTTGTTGTTTTTTCGCTTTTTGCGCCATCATATCTCATCATCCATAAACCATATATATAAACATGGCCTCGTTCACTTCGACAGTCTGCTTGTGTAGAATATAATGTATAATTGTTGAAGCTATGACACATTCAGCATCAAAGAAGACATTAGTTGGGCCAATATTGACAAATTAAAAAAAATAATCAACTCTCAAAACAGACAAAAATAACGAGGCACAAACTAAAGCGTCCATAATTTGACTCCAAAAAGTTAAGATGGGGTTATTACTATATATTATAATTTATTCATAGTTAAATTGGACCAACACAGAAGAGAGCGTAAGCACGCCACTCCACCTCTCCATGATAAAAAAATTTCTTCGCTTTGAAAAAAAAGGGGGATAAATTAACTGCAGAACTCTTTATTGCACTCATCAGGAAATGACATATAAAATTATCAAAGTAAATGTAAAAGGTCGACCAGCCACCCTTTGGTTGCACAAAAAGCCGAATATCTCGAGTATATATAATCTGTTCGACTTGAGAGAATTTATGCTCTGTTCTTTCTACATCGGCCCAACGCTTCGGTTGCCCCGGTTGGTGCGGTTGGTGTTGCCCCGTAGACAGATAAATCCTCACATCAGGGAGGTGCAGGCTTCGATGGCCAGTGCATCCGGATACCCACTGGTGATGGCATGGGTACAAGCTTCTCTTCGCCTGGTGTTCAGCTTATTCAGGGTGGAATGCTTGTGAAAAACGACTTTGAACCCACCTTGATGAAACGAAAATATCTTGAGCAGTGGCGCACTTTGGCTCCAGACGCCATTGCACCATGAAAATTTACTATCATCAGACAAACAAACGCTATCACTCTGCAACAGCGAAGGCAGTGCACGTGCACAGAAAACAAATGCACTTCAAAAGAGCGGCAGAAAAGCAACGCCGCCGTCATTACAGTAGAGGCCATCCTGGAAATGAATGCATGTAGAAGATGGTCAATTAACTGGTCATGGCGCTCGGATGCTGACACGAAAGACGAGGGCTCGATCCCGGCCGAGGCGGTCGAATATCGTTGGAAGCGAATTTCTAGAGGCCCGTGTTCTGTGCGATGTCAGTGCACGTTAAGGAACCCCAGGCGGTCGAAATTTCCGGAGCCCTTCACTACGGCGTCCCTCATAGCCTTAGTCGCTTCGGGACGTTAAACCCCCCTAAACCATAAACCAACCAATTAACTCGAGGAATTCGACTTCTGCGTCAAAGTTAGGAGTGCAATAACTTCGATTCTGTAGCCGCTGTAGCTGCAAGTCTATTGTAAGTTGAAAAAAATGTTTTTTTTGTGTCCTCTATTTTAGGGGTAAATAGCAAAAACTTGAAATAATATTGCGCAACGGTGGACTGCCAGTAGTGAGAGTGCGAGTGCGGTGTTTCTGAACTGTTCCAAACACAGAGTTTAGATATGCGGCATAGCCTTTTTTTCTTTGTGAGCTGATCGTGATAGCAGAGTGGAGGTGTTCGTGCATCGTGCATAATGTGTTGTTAAGCATGTAGGAAGGCTGGACGTATTCTGTAATTCTCTTTTTACAGAGGTCCGCCTTTTCACTTCTTTTCTTTTTTGAAAGAAATTGATTGCTAAATCGTACACTTCCTGGCCAGCTTAGTAAGTTGTGCTCTCATAATCAGCACAAGAAAAAAGATCAACGACTGAGAAATAATCTACTTCCCAAGCAGTTTCGTAAAGCATGTTGCCGTCACCAGCGCACAAAAGTTGCTGCGTGCATCAGGAAATCAAGAATTAATATTCACAGGATATAAAAATAAACTGTACTCTCTTTGATATGTAACATTCGTTTAATGTGCTGCATCAACTTGTTAATAAAACCGACCACTGCCCTAAATTTAAAGTTCATTGAAAGAAACTTATTGGTCACTCAGGTACAGCTTTCAAGGTACCAGGAGACTGCCGAGGAAGCTGCCTCTACACTTGCTTGTGTAGGCACAAAATCAACGCCGGGTGCGTTTCGATAGAGGCGAAACGCTAAAGTGCCCGTGTGCTATGCGATGTGATGTCAGTGCATGTTAAAGATCACCAGGTGGTCGAAATTATTCCGGAGACCTCCACTACGGCACCTCTTTTTTCCTTTATTTCACTCCCTCCTTTATCCCTTCTCTTACGGCGAAGTTCAGGTGTCCGCCGATATGTGAAACAGATACTGCGTCATTTCCTTTCCTCAAAAAAACCACTATTATTATTTTCATTATATAGAAAGGAAATGACCGAATAACTGTATCACATTTCTCGGTGAACACAAGAATCGCGCCGTTAGGGAATGAAGGAACGAGAGAGTGAGAGAACAAAGGAAAAAAGAGATGCCTGAGTGGAGGGCTCGGGAATAAGTTCGACCAGCTGGGAATACTTACGTGCACTGACATTGCACAGCACAAGGGCACCTTCAGCGTTTCGCTTCCATCAACGTGGCTGCCGTGGACGTGTAACCCGGTCACGGCATGTTTCCGTTTGCTAGCCGCTACAGACAAGCTCAATGTTGCCCACACCCGACCTATCTATCTATACGCGTGGTACGAATCCGGGTACTGAGAGAGAGAGAGATGTGGGCTGTGTGCATTAGCGCTGACAAAGTTGTGGTACACACTCGGCACTCCAGCAATGGCCGCACCGTTCATTGCGGGACCAATCTCTCGCGATCAAACATTAAGTGCCGCCTGCTGGTCTGGCAGGGTGGGCGTGCTGCCTATTCAGTGTGCGAAACGCAAAATTGAAAATTGGTTTTTGAGGAAAAGAAATTGCGCAGTAAGTCTCACATGACTCGGAGGACACACGAACCGCGCTGTAAAGGAATATTGAAGAAATAACTTTAACTGCACCCGTCAACGAATCAGAGGGCGATGAAGTCGTGAGTCTTGACCGCCGTCATCTTCCTCCCTTTTCAGCAGGCTGTCAGCGGTGTCCATGGCAAGACGATTAACTTTCTTAACGCGACAGCGTTAAGGAGCTCGTGTGTGTCGCAGAAAAGCCGCTGTTATCGGCGTTGGCCGTGAGCGTTAAGGAGCTCCTGTGTGTCGCAGAAAATCCGGTGTTGTAGGCGTTGGCCGTGAGCGCAAAATTCCTCCTGCTCTTTCTCTCAATGTATGCCACTGCCCCAACACATAGCGCGCGACGCAAACGCCTCCCGCTCGTCTCGTTCGGGCGCAGTGAGGCCGTGCGGGCACGCTCCCGGGGAATCACGCGGTGAGCGGCGAACAACGCAGCGCACATCCGAAGCGCGTTCACCGCGAAGCTTGCGGCTTGCTGCCCGTTCGTTCGGCGCGGAAGCTATGCTGGCATTCCGTGGCATCGGGTTTGTCGAGAACGATGTGCCAACGAACTACGAGACAGACGGACAGAAAAACTTTATTGAGCAAGTGAGTTTTAGACCCAGCTGGGTCCCTGGGCCACTGCGCAGTCCCGCACTGCATCAAGTTGGTCATGACAGGACATGACGTCGGCAGCCCGAGTCACCGCAGCAAGCAGCGATGTCGGGTCTGCAGACATAAGCCGGACCCTCCCAGTCCTCCCAGCTCGAGATGGCGTGCTGTCCCCGCGGGGGAGGGTCAGCAGGGCAGCCGAAAAAGATATGGGAGAGTGTGGCGTGGGGGTCACCGCATAGGGAGCACGCAGTGGATTTGCCGCAATAGTGGGATAAAAGCTGGGGGGGATGACAGAGAGCGCGTCTGGAGGCATATGAAGAGGATCTGTTGGGAGTGCGTAGGAGAGGGGTGGGGAGGAGGGTAAGTCCGACGGTGCAAACGGGGTATTTGCGTGAGCTCCACAAAGGTGTGCGCCCGCTCCCTCGAGAATCCTGGATCGAGACTGTCCTGAGCCCGGAAAATCAAACCTCGGGCCAATTTATCGGCAACCTCGTTTCCAGGGTTCCCAGAGTGAGCCGGCACTCACTGAAGCTCTACCCTGCGCGGTAAACTTTGGGTAGGGGTGTTCAACAATTGGTAGGCTGGGGCGTGAATCCTGCACCTGGCAAAGTTGGACAGAGCCGTTTTGGAGTCGCTGAAGATGTATTGGGAGTCCGAATCTGCAAGGCCTAGTGCGATGGCTGTCTCCTCTGCCTCCTCAGGCGTAGAGCCCGAGGGAAGACGGTGAGTTAGGAGGTGAGGTAGGGTTGGATTGTAGGCAACTGCTACCGCTTCATGCGCTGTACATGCGGCGTCTACCCAAACGGCATCATGGGCTTGCCCATAATACTTATGGAGGGCATTAGCGCGAGCTACGCGGCGAGGGATGTGATATTGGGGATGGTCGTTTTGAGGAAGGGGTTTCACAACGAGAGATGTATGGAGGTGTCGAGGGATGGCTATAAGGGTTGACTGGTTAGCGGGTATGTTGATGCGAAGGGAGGAGACTATATGGCGGCCAGTGGCGCTCGTGGCAAGTCTAAGGTACTGTATCTGATGGTGCGCGTCAACTAGTTCATGAATGGTGTTATGCATGCCTAGTGCAAGAAGTTTGCCTGTGCTAGTGCTACGAGGTAGGTTTAGGGCTGCCTTAGTCGCAAGGTGGATCATTGCGTTCACGCGTTCGGTTTCCGTGCGGTTCAATTTGAGATATGGGGTTTACCCGCCGCGGTGGCTCAGTGGTTAGGCCGCTCGACTACTGATCCGGAGTTCCCGGGTTCGAACCCGACCGCGGCGGCTGCGTTTTTATGGAGGAAAAACGCTAAGGCGCCCATGTGCTGTGCGATGTCAGTGCACGTTAAAGATCCCCAGGTGGTCGAAATTATTCCGGAGCCCTCCACTACGGCACCTCTTCTTCCTTTCTTCTTTCACTTCCTCCTTTAACACTTTCTTTACGGCGCGGTTCAGGTGTCCAACGATATATGAGACAGATACTGCGCCATTTCCTTGCCCCAAAAAAAACCAATTATTATTATTATTTGATATGGGGCTGCGTATAGAATGCGGGTAAGCGTAAATGCGTGCACTGCTTTCATGCTGTCCGCTTATTCTAAACCCTTGTTAAGGGAGGACACTCGGCGTAGAAGGTGCAAAATGGATTGCGTGGAGACCTTCAGTCTTTTAAGGTTGTGTTCGTTTCGTCCAGAATCCTGCAAGTGGAGGCCAAGAATGCGGAGAGCGGGTGTGATGGGGATAGGGGATCCTTTTAAATTGATTTGGATGGGCGAGTTAGCGCCAGATTTTGGCCTAATTAGGAAGAGCGCGGACTTAGATGGGGAACATTCGAGCCCGATGGATGACGCGTGAGAGGAGATGGTGTCTGCTTTTCCCCGTCAGAGCCATGAGTGGTCCATGTGGTAATATCATCAGCGTACAGGGTATGTTTTAGGTGTGGGATTAGAGCGAGTTTGTGAGCTAGGGGGATGAGAGGAACGTTAAAGAAAAGGGAAGAAAGGACCGCCCCTTGAGGGGTTCCGAGCTCTCCGAGTGTATAAGGGGATGTGCTAATCTGATATATGTTCAGGGAGGAAGTGCGGCCCGAGAGAAACGCGCGAGCGTAGTTGTAGGTTTTAGGGCCTACCTGTAGAGCCTGCAGTTCCTGTAAGATGGCATCGTGTCGAATTCTGTCAAATGCCTTGGTGAGGTCAAATGCCAGGATAGCTTTAGTGTGGTGGGGGATGGTATCATCAAGCACGTCATGCGTAATTTGAAGTAGGGCATCCCGCGCAGATAGATGCGCACGAAATCCGGGCATACTGTGGGAGAAAAGGTGGTTGTCTTCAATGTGCGTTGTTAAACGAGCAAGAATTATGTGCTCGAAGACCTTGCCTAGACAGGATGTAAGAGAAATGGGGCGGATGTCTATGGTGATAGGCTTGTGGGGTTTTGGAATAAAAATAATTTTTCCATGCTTCCACAAGGCAGGGAGAGTACCTGCCTCCCAACATTTGTTAAAGTAGTTGACAAAGTCAGAGATCGAAGCATCGTCAAGATTTCTGATAGCTGCATTGGTAATTTGATCATCTCCGCGAGCGGTATTCCGTAAATTCAATAGGGCGGCCGAAATTCTGATTCTGTAATAAGGGGTGCGGGCACACGTCGTACCTATGGCCCGGCCGATGACTGTTCGTGCACGCGTCTGTACTTCCCTTGTACGGCGTCCATCTGTACACTACACTCATGTAGCGTATGGTATGGGGGACTGGTCAGTGCGCAAAGGTGATCAGTACGGAATGACTCCTACCCATTCTGTGGGCTACAATGATATCAGCGTACGGGTTACGGGTCTGGAGGTCCTGTAGCATCTGCTCCGGCGTCTCCTCCCAATAGGCTTGCGAGATGACTCCACGCCCAGCAGCCGCCGGCGGTGCACTGTAGACTGCGAGAGGGTAAGCGGTCTCTTGGAGGACCACTTCCATGAGCTGGATGAGGTGAAGGGCGGTTGTCTCATGCGGGGTAGCGACCGTGAAGGTGTTATTCGTAGGGTGGATCGTCAGGTGAATATCCCCAAGGTCCCCGAGGTCACGGCCAGCAGCGGTGACTTACAGGGCCTGCAGGAGTGGCTACGCCATGGTGCCTTTCAAAGAGAGGCCTCCTCTCGGTCGATAAACGATCCGTATAGTGCCGGGAGGGAGAGAAGCAAGTGTTTTGCTTCGGTGTGCGACTGCTTGCGTCGCGCGCAGCGGTTCTTGTTGAGGCCTGTATGTAGGCTTGAAAGTCGCAGAAGTAGCGGACGCGGATGCCGTAGGCTTAGATGGAACAGACGCTGCATGATGGGATATGTCCAGCGTTTCCGCGCTTGAGATTTCACCCTTGTACGCGCGGAGTATCGGGGTCCACTCACTGGGACGAAGGTCTTCCCTCTGCGCTTGCACCTCCATGGCTGCTGGGTGTAGGTGCGCTGCCAGTGAGTGAGGAACGCAGCGCGTCGGCGAGGCTCGCCTCGATGAGGCGAGGCTTAGCGCAGCGGCACAGCAGGTGGAGACGTTTTCACTTGCCTGTTATTGTAAATCATCGGGCACATCCAAAAGATGATAACGGTTAGGGCCCGTGTACCTTCCTGGATCCGTTGTGGTTCTTGATGGGTCCTTGGGAAGATTGAGCTGGCCACAGGAGCCAGAAATTGGCGGAGTCGATGCGAGACGCGTCCGCTCACTCGGGCCCCTAGCGGCGATCCCTTCACGAACTACGACTGCAACTTGAGTCCCGCGCTTTTAGGCAAGGCGCCTGGCAGCGCTTCTACGTGCTTTGCAGCTCCGCGCGTCCATTCACCGTATGTAGCAGAGCAATTTGTCTAACGGGCAAGGCGTCACGCCGAACAGGCGATGGCGTTCCGTGGACTCACTGGCAGTGCTGCAACACGCTGTCGCGTTCCACTCTTAAAGGCAAAGCTTAAGCGTCCCCCAATTTTTGTTTTCTGTGTAGAAGTGAGCGCGTTCTTTTATTATAGCGAAAGCAATAAATGGACACTTTCAAGGTCATGCCCGCTAAAAGTGTCCGCAAGAAAAGGCACCAGGTGACGTCACGAGCCGACGAGTCATGCGACGAAGATGATGATGATGTCACATAATTAATGATTATTATGTCAAGGCGCTTATTTGAAGCACAGGTCGGTTGGTCTTTGTTGACCGGCGACACGACGGGCACACTCACAGGCGTCGTTCGAAAAAACCCAGCTGCACTTCGTCTGCTTCTTCGTTGTCCCGCTTGAACTCGTCCGCTTCTTCGCTGCGCTGCGCCTGTCGGTCCCATTACAATTACTCTCCCTCCGAAAAAGGAGCCATCCTGGCGACTTACGGAGAGGAGAGGATGGGCGAGTCATAGTAAGGCTTGAGGCGCTCAACGTGCACAGTTTCGCGCCCCCGGCGACGGTGGTCCGAAGAGGGAACGAGCGGCTCAACGATATAAGTCACCGGAGAAGTTTGGAGGACAACCCGGTAAGGTCCGTGAAAGCGAGACAGTAGTTTCGTGGCGAGGCCGGGAGTGGAGGAAGGCACCCAGAGCCAAACGAGGGCGCCAGATGGGTATGACGCTGGAGGGTCCGGGGAATCCCGACGATGCTTCTGATCCCATTGTTGCTGTGTGGTGAAATAGCGGGCAAGTTGCCGGCATTCTTCGGCATACAGGTGAGCTTCGGAGAGTAAGGTGGTCTCGGAAGGGTCAGGGTGATAAGGAAGGATGGTGTCCATGGTAGATGTAGGCTCGCGGCCATATAAGAGGAAGAAAGGAGAAAACCCCGTTGTTGTCTGAGTAGCTGTGTTATACGCGTACGTGACGAACGGGAGCACTTGATCCCAGTTGGAGTGGGCGGTGTCAACGTACATGGCGAGCATGTCACTCAGAGTGCGGTTGAACCGCTCAGTCATGCCGTTGGTCTGGGGGTGATAGGCGCTGGTGTAGCGATGAACGATTTGGCATTGCTTGAGCAGGGCCTCGACGGCGTCCGAGAGAAAAACACGGCCGCGGTCACTTAGAAATTCTTTCGGGGCGCCGTGACGAAGAACAAGACTGTGTAAAATGAAATGAGCGACATCGTTTGCTGTAGCAGATTTGAGAGCCGACGTTTCGACGTAACGGGTGAGATGGTCAACGGCAACGATGATCCACCGATTATTAGCCGAAGTAGTTGGAAGCGGGCCATAAAGATCAATGCCGACGCGGTCAAAGGGACGGCCAGGGCAAGGTAACGGCTGCAAAGGAGCGGCGGCGGAGTGGGGGGGGGGGGGGGGGGGGGTTTCTTGTGACGTTGGCAGGCGGTGCATGACCGAATGTGCTGACGTATGTAGCGGTACATACCTCGCCAGTAGAATCGCTGACGAAGGCGAGTATATGTTTTCAGTACACCGGCGTGGCCGCATTGTGGAGCGGCGTGAAAAGATGCACAGATTGTAGCACGGAGGTGTCGAGGGATGACCAACAGCCACTTCCGGCCGTCGGGGAGGTAATTACGGCGGTATAAGAGGCCATCACGAACGGCGAAGTGGTGGGCTTGGCGGCGAAGGGTCCGGGTCGAATGATGCGGCGAGGGCGTGTTCAGGAAGTTTAGCAGCGAGGTGATCCAAGGATCCTTCAGTTGTTCGGAGAGCATATCAGGGATGTTGAACGAAGAGAATTCGTAGGCACAGACGAGGGCAGAGGTTGACTCGCATGGGAGTGACCCCGCACCTCCACCAAGTGTCAAGGCGTTTATTTGAAGCACAGGTCGGTTGGTCTTGGTTGACCGGCGACACGACGGGCACACTCACAGGCGTCGTTCGAAAAAACCCAGCTGCACTTCGTCTGCTTCTTCGTTGTCCCGCTTGAACTCGTCCGCTTCTTCGCTGCGCTGCGCCTGTCGGTCCCATTACAATTAATATAATTAGACAACGCTGAGACTAATAGTATAACTGGTGAGGACATCATATGAGTGCGACGTTATACCAGGTCACTTGACTGCGATGTATTACGCCATCAAATCTAGTCACGTGATAATGGTGTAATATGACATCACACCTACTCACGTGACAACGATGTAATTTCTCGTTATACCAGGCCTCCATCCAACACCCTTCCACCCCCATTTCAATGTCCATATAGATCCCACATTACTACACATGCAGCCGCCGCGGTGGCTGAGTGGCTATGGCGCTCGGGTGTTGGCCCGAAAGACGCGGGCTCGATCCCGGCCGAGGCGGTCGAATATCGTTGGAAGCGAATTTCTAGAGGCCAGTGTTCTGTGCGATGTCAGTGCACGTTAAAAAAACCCAGGTGGTCGAAATTGCCGGAGCCCTTCACTACGGTGTCTCTCGTAGCCTGAGTCGCTTTGGGACATTAAACCCCCATAAACCATAAACCATCACTACACATGCGCGCATGACGCATTACAAGGAGTGCCCACAAAACGGTCCTCATTAATGACATTGGTATTGTCCAACAGGTAAACGCGCCAGTTCTCATTCATGACATGCTGCAAAGATCATGCAACGACGCATGCCTTTGACTTTCTAGATGATAGCGATAATGATGATGCTAGCAGTGTATCTTTATGAACGCCCGGGGAAGTCTGATATACCGCTACCAATTGAAAAGTTGTCAGAATATTGATTAAATATTGTATATTAACCAGCAACCGAAGACAGTTAATGAGTGCGGGAAAGTAGAAATACGTGCAGCTAATAAATAGGGAAGATGATGTTGATGTTCCTGTGAGGGCAATACCCTCCCCTGTTTCCGCCACATTCATCCAGGTGGTGATGGCAATGGTTCCGAAATCCTGGGAATTCTCCGATGACTCGGTGATCCCACGGCATTTTGAAAGAAAGGGCTAGATTCCATCTTTGAACACTGTGCCAACTATTAAAATCGCACGGGTCGAAACAACTGGCGTAGAGTGGGCAGCGTAGACCGCTCTCTGTGTCATGAGTACCACGGCTCTCGGCTCAAATTTTTCCGCAGCGAAATCTATTTTCGAACCCCCCCCCCCCCCCCCCCCCCCCCCCACCACCCAAGGAAAAAAAAATCGCTGAAATACTCATACGCCTCAACAGAATTCTGAGACAAGCTGCTTTAAGTCAATCACTTGCTTACCTTCAAAACTGAACTAATCAATTATACGCCAGCATCCTGGACGTTTTTTAACCGCAGGCACCGCTTGAGCATTCTGCGAACCCTTTTAAAGTGAACGATGGGTCTCTGCAAAATAGTTAAAGGAAAGATAACGTTTAGCGCCTGGTCGTCTGCAAGGCAGGCCTCCAACCTAACTGATCCCCTACGAGAAAAGAAAAAAAAGAATGATTAGAAATAAACATAAATCGAACATTAAAAACAGAAGACAACACTGTGCCCCATTCAACGTCATATTAGAAGGTTTGAAACAGCGACTCAGCAGCACAGCGCGAGCATGTAATCAGTTCTATTCACATATCTTCATTACAAAAAAAGGAAAAAGAATCAGCTACCACATCACCATACCTTCATTATAGTTTTGCATATTTTACCGCTTTAACACCGCTATTCTGGTGTGTTCGCCTCGTGTTGCGGTGTTTCGGTATAATAAGCGAATTTCCGAGAAGGAATAAGGAACCGGAGACTAAAAGAGAGGTTGCTCAGAAGGGTAAAAATGGAAATTATGTTTGCATCTGATTTCATTATCGAACGGAAATATAGAGAATTAGAGTGAGATTCGAAAGGGGAAGTCACTGATAAAAAGCTTCGACGGTGTTTACAGGTTTTTCTGGCTTCGGGCGTTTTTAATAAAATGAGCAGATGTCGTCGTCAAGAACAGTATGAATCATATTCTGTCGCCTGTGCAGACTACTCTAGTTTCTGTTAAGTCAGCTTGTAATGATAATAATAATAATATAAATAATAATAATTAATATTAATATTAATAATAATAATAATAATAATAATAATAATAATAATAATAATAATAATAATAATAATAATAATAATAATAATAATAATAATAATAATAATAATAATAAGTTTATTCTGAGCATGGCTAGACAGTACAGTTGTTGACTTAATTCTAACAGATACCTTTTTAACTACTACATTTATATGTGTGTTGGTATTTAGAGATTTGGCCTTACCAACAGCCATAAGCTGTAACAATAACAGATCTGGACTTTGTGAGGCGCTGTTGCGGAAATAATATTGGCTCTCCGTACGCATCGAAGCCATATTGCTTGCCGTTTTAGAAGTGCATACAGCCACACACACGAGTACAGGTCACACTCGACACGTACGACCAGATACCGCGGGGCAGTAACCATGGCAGTCGATCAAGGGAATGCCTTGAGCACGCGGTTATCACCGTGCGCCTTGGGCATAACACTTATCACCATTCCTGTTATCGCTGCTCAGCACGCACGCGTTGCTCTGTCACTGTCCCGGGTGTCTTGGCGTGCTTCATGTGGCTTTTGTCCTTACGGTCCTTCTTCCTCCGCCTCCCAAAGCTTTAGCGGGGCGTGAGAGCGGCGAAAAAACCGACAGAATAGTGTCAATAACGCATCTGCTCGCCGAATGCAGACTAACTGCTTTAGTTGAATATTACCCATAGCAACAATGCGCCGGCGTTTGCACAGATATTGAATGTTGAGAAGAATATAAAAATAGGGAAGATGGCATATTTGCATTATCCGCTCTCTGCGATCAGGAATGCCAAATGCAATCGCGAAGGCAACATTCAGGGTGTTTTATTTAAGATTTTACACACTTTTTTAAAATAGGTTTCCTGAGTTAGAAGAGCGCTTGTTTCGGCATAGTATTGTTATCGGCAGTACAGTACATCATAATATAGCTAAGAAGTGGTATCTAGCAGGCTGGTTAAGTAACATTGAATAGTTAACTTTTATCTATTACAGTTAGGCTCCTTAATTACTGAGAGGCGCGTAGCCCACCTTAAGCAATATCCATATAAGTTTTTAGAATTTCGAAAACGCGGTTACCCTCGGCGCTGTGGCCCAACAAAATTTGGCGACATCGAGCCAAAATACATGTGCTTTCCGGAAGCTTACAGGCAAAGCAACCTCTCCAGTGCATGTAACTCATCGAAATGGACACAATTGTTGGGCTATATCGCCGAGGGTAACCGCGTTTTCGAAATTTTAAAAACTTATTTGAATATTAATTACGGTGGGCGATCTCCTCCCAGTAGTTAAGAAGCCTAACAGTAATAAATAAAAATTAACTTTTCAATATTAGTTCACCACCTTGCTAGCTGGCACGTAATTATGATGTACTACACCGCTGACAATGCTATGCCAAAAAGAAAAGCACTCTTCTAACTCAAAAAGCCTATTTTTGTTGTTGCTGTTGTTGTGCGCTGGCAGCCGTGTATCCGCGCACTTTGCCCATGATCTTGAAGTTCCCCTTTACTTCCTGCAGCAGGCCTGACTGCAGCACGCCGGAGTTGGTGCCAGGAAGGCGGCGCCGTTACCGCGGCCCTGGTTGTAGAAGTCCGTCTGCTCGAAGCCCTCCTCGACCCGCTGGCCCTGGGTCTGCCGGAAGCCGCCGCACTCGCAGAACTGGCCGCCGCCGCCTCCTGGCAGAGGGCCGCCATCCGCATCCAAGGGACCGCCTACAGCGGGGCTTCCGCCGTGCTTCCCTCTGCCCTGGCCGTGACCCTGGCCTTGATCGCGACCTTGGCCGTGACCCTGTCCTCTCCCGCGACCGAGGCTCTTGCCCTGGCCTTGGCCGCTGGTGTTGCACAATCCCAGCGCCAGCAGAAGCAACAAGGTTATCGCCTGTTCCGGATGAGAGATCAGAACAGGGCGGGCGGTCTTTCAGACTCACAAGTCGCATGTGGCGCAGCAATTGCCTGTAAGAATGACTTTCCGGGTAACTCGTCGACGTCTGCCTCAGGAGAAGGCATTGTTGGGGCATTCGACATAGCCGCAATGGTACAAATCGCTGCTTCATGCAGTCATCCGCAAAATTAACTTGAGTGTAGAGTGTTGGGTAAGGGGCTCATATTTCATGGTCGTGCTGGTTTCTTATAGCGTTTGCTTCGTCCATCACGTCTGTTGCAGGCTCCATCTCTTTATGTCTGTATATCAACAGCACTTCATTGACTGATTGTTATTCCATGACAAGAACTCGGCTTGGAAAATCACAACGATATTAATTCCAGCTGGTGAATCCCCGTTCTCCACCTGAGGAATGCAATATACATATACACACACAAACTGAACAAAGGAAGGGGTAGCCTCACGGAGCTTGCCAACGTTTCGCATATATGTTACGCAGAAGCGTTCGGTTACTACAACAGACGTGTATGCATAATGCGGACCCTCTATTCGTCCTCTTCTATCGTGCGCATTCTCTGATCAGGGTGCTCAGTTTGGAACAAAAGCCAATTATGCAAAGTGCAGCGGAAGTGCTCGAAGCGCGTGGGCACGACACGAAGCTGTAATCCGAGCACAAGCAGTCCTTCGCCATCAAAGCCTCTATGGCGCAATCACAGAGGTTGCGTGAAGAGATTCTTGAGAAGTAAAATTCCGTGTCATGGAGTCATCCAACGTCCCGTTCTGGCTAAAATTTGGTACCATGCAGAATTTCTACAACTGACGGTGTAGGCTGATTCAGTAAAAAAATAATAATGGTAGTGATTTCACGACTTTACGTGACCTTATCTTGCGGTGGCCTCTTACCGTACTGTGAACAAAATTATTTCACCGTATTTATATCGGATGCAAGCGTCTGGCCCTTTAGAATAAACGATCTGGATAACATCAACATTACAAGTCCATTTCTGTCGTCATTCTACACCTCAACTTCGTTTTCTTTTTTCGCTTGCGTAATCCTGTGCCGCCATAGTCAATGTTGTGTGTGTGCCCTTGTTGGTAAAACGTGACTGCTACAGACCCAGAAAAATAAATCTGGGCAGGGTTATGTGTGTCGCCATGGGTCACACACAATCGCTCATCCATCCGAGGGCGTCCGACGTGGCAGGCGCAAATACAGAATGTGTGAGGGTGGGGTGCGGCGATGTAGCGGCCACCGTGGTGGAGGATCGAGTTTGAAAGGTTGGAGCAGGGTTATTCCAGATAAGATCAACCAAAGGGCGTCTGGTCGACCTTGTACATTTACTTTGATATTTTTTATATGTCGTTGCCTGATGACTAAGTAATCTTTCGTGTTAGAAGGCAGCAGAAGAAATTTGGATGAATTAGTACACAGTGAGGCAGTTACATAATAAAACTGACCTCGAATAATGTTCTAAAATTTTCCTGCGACCCTTAGTGTAAATTGTTTCCCAGATTTCTTTAAGGACTTAGGAAGTGCAAGTATAAAACAAATTATGAAACGCTGAAATGCAGGCTTATCGCTGTTATTTGAACTCTAATTGGTGGTAATAAGAGATAAAAGGTGCTTTATCGCCACTTGAAATGCAAGTGAATTCACTTGCTTCTTTTTTTTACCGCCACTACAAAGCAATCATGCACTGTCTTCCACCTTTCCGACGGCGGTAGCAGCACGAGTATGAAATTAACTGAACATGGGATTCTTAAGGAACTAAACCTCGTTCCACGGCTGCGGCGTATGTGATACTCTTCCTCAATGTAATGGAGAAATTTTCCAATCCCAAGTCTCGGAAGGATGTAAACACAGCAGTGTTCAAAAAAGAAAATCTATGAATTCATTACATTAAGATATAAAAAAACGTGAAGCCGCTGCAGCACTAATAGGCCTGTCAGAGTGTTTGCACACTACAGGAATTTAAAATACACTGTGCATTTCTAATGTTTTGGTATGTTTGGATGAGATCATTGCCAACTTTCGCCGCGCTGAAGCTGCCAACAATTCTTTTCTCGTCAGAGTAAAAAATGGCACCAAGAGATTTATAGAGAGTCCTCCACTATTCATATTGTGTGCGTTAAAATATACCTTACTGTCGAAGAACGAGAATTGCAAGGAGTAGGTTGTTGACAGTGCCCGTTCCCGAAATTGCGTTCGAATTGGGAGGATACTAATTTGCACAGGTAAAAGAAAGAATTTCTTTCTCGGACTAGTAATATGAATGCAATGAAAGGGTCTTGATTTAATTGCATGAATTGAACACGAGACTTGAGAAAATTACCTAACGCATCAACCATATTTCAAGAACCGCGCTGGTTACCCTCACATAATTTTACTGACACGCCCAACTTTACACACGCAGTCAAGAAATGCTTTTTCTAGAGGGTTTTAGGCGTGTACTTGCTTTTCAGGTTTACATTGGCTGAAAAACACACCGACCACATCTGGGCCTTTTCTTACCTTCGGGTATTAAAGAAATATAGGATCTTGCTGTCTTGCGAGAATCTAGAATGAGAGATCAGGCATAATAATAAAAAAGTGAATGTGAAAAACAAAATAAAAATTCTCCCTCCTTAAACATTCTGCTGCCGATAACACCAGCAAGCACTAATCCGGAGTCATGTTCTTCAGCATGGTTTCTAGCGATATATATTTGTTTAAGTGAGCATATGCCATGTGCATATTAAGGTCTTATTTTTTTCCCGGAACACGTTAACAGAAGAAGAAAAAAATAAACATGGCTTTATTCATTGAAAACAAACGGGTCCAATCTCGAAACCAGAGGATAGTTGTTCGCCGCCGAAGTCGAATGGCTGGAAATCTCCAATTGGCAGTGTGGCTGTATGCTTGGTCTTGAACACGAACACAGTCTTGCTGTCGCAAAACTGAAACAAAGGCAAACAAAGCAAAGCAAAAGCAGGTTATAAACCTCGGTGGGCAGAGCTTCTGCCACATGAACAGTCTCTCTCCCCAACGTCTGAATTTGCGCCAGCTCGAATTATATGCCACAGCTCAACGCGCCTCTTTTAACTCTAACGTGTGACCCCAGATTGGACGCGCGTACACATATGTCGCTTTGCTGCCTCGCAAAAATTGTTTTTCCTCTGACGGTGCCTGCAACCAGAGTTGTGTGTAACGCGTTAGAAGTATTTGATTACTTGTAACCAATTATAATTTCTTGTAAATTTGCAATTAATCAATTATGTTTTCAAACAGTAACGTTCCGGATAATTCAGTTACTTTTTTCTGTGAATGATTGCCGGCAATCACTTACTTTTTCTTTAAGTGTTAGTAACCAACGGCACAGTATTGAGAACCTCAACATGACGGCAAACACTGGTGCTAGCGGGGATGTGGGATGTTTCCTTCGTGAAAGAGCAAGAACGAACTGGCTGCGGAGGAGCATCGTGAAAGATCATGTCCCTACCACAGCCGGGTGACCACCGTCCTCTACGACAATTCTCGCCCCAGGAAGTATCACGTGCACACTCTGTAGGCACGCCCCGTCCTGTCACATGGCACCGCAACTTCCCTCCCACTAAACCGAACTCGGCGGCTTCTTACAATTTTTTCTTAAAGTTGTTAATTTTTAAGAGGAGTTGTTTTTGAAGTTGTCTTCTCTAGTACAACTTCAAAAAACAACTCGTCTTGAAAATTAACTTGTAAAAAAATTGGAGGGGCACTTAAGCTCCTCATTAAGGGTATGACGCGATAGCGTTAAAGGGGCGTTAATTCTCATGTGTGCGGGATTAGTCATTCTCGACTTTACATTCATAGATCCCTGGGAATGCGCATCCCACTCGCGGTGCAGGGATTGCAGCGGTTAAGTGATGCAGCACTGCCCTGCGATGGCAGGTGCTTCCACCGGTGGAGCTTTTGCGACACAGGCCGCCCTTCCTGAGCAAGCTCTCGCGACCTGTCATTAACTTAATTGCCACCTGCCGTGGTGGTGGTGAGTTGGCTCACAATCCAGTGGGCAGGTGGAGATAACACGACAAGGCCACGTGACCTAGGTGGCCAAATTAGGTTGCTTCTCTGGTGATTTTTCGCCCACAGCGCTGACGGTGATGACGCCAGATTTCCTGCGGAACCTGAGCCTTAACGGTATCGCGTTACCAAACTGAGCAATTAAGTTTCAGTAGTTCATTGAAGTCTCAGTAAATATGTGCTATGGCAATAACCGTTCGAAGGCAAATAACGCAACAATAATCAATTAATTTTCTGTAGTTTTTCAGTTACTATTTTGTGGCTGTAATTGACCACTGTAATCATTTATAACTCAGGTGGAGTAACGGTAATCGCCATCGGTTGCTTATTTTCTGTAATGTGTACAAGACTACCTACGACTAGCACCAAAAGCTTCTAAATGTTTGCTTATACTGAGTTCGTAATACCGGTCTTGAGTATGCAAACATTGTTTAGTTCCCACAGTCAGTTACTAACAAACACCATGTGCCTGGAGAGGTTTCAACGAAAAGTAGTAAGGTTCAACCATGACAAATACAAATATTCTGATTCTTTTACCAACTTTGCAGGCTTCAGTAATCATGATCTAAGGCGAGGAAAGATTGCCTTAAGTTTTTATTGTAGTTGCTAAACAATCTTTACAACATAAACCCGCTAAAATATGTGTCTCTTTCAAAGTCATGGCAAACAGAGCCTAAACACGAGCATACACTGAACGAATACACATGTCGTACCGACGCCTTCAAGAATTAATTTTCAGCTTTAGTCATTCGCAAATTGAACCAACTGGATTCATACATCACCAGCTCAGGTTCCCTTTTTAACCTCAAGGCAATGGAATCTGTCCCAAAGCGGTAACCCGGTGATCGTCGTCCATCCTTCCAGCCGGTAGTGCAACCTGTTCACGTTCCATCCCCATATGGCCTTTTCTTTTTATTTTCGTGCATGTGCGTGTGCTGCTCGAAGTGGCTCTTTTTTATTTTTGTTGTCTTATTCATAGATACAGGCGTAAAATATTATACCTGCAGGACTAATTGCTACCATCAACCACCATTATTACATTATCAGTTTACGATTGTTTTCCCACGCAGGGTTTTGAGTTTGATGTTTTTGAATGTTAACCTGCTAATTAGTTTGTTATAGGTCTTCACTAGATTATTGCTAATATAGAATTATGATGCATTTTTGGTTATTCTCAAATCAAAGTAGGACTCAGTATCGACTTGTGAGGGCCTCATTATTATACTTGCAGTATTAGAAATAAAAAAATAATAATAATGTAATTTAGATGTCTGATGGTTCACACTGCTCCTGTTTGCAGATACATTTCGAGCGACGGAACGCAAAGCAGTGATCAGGGAGACTACAGCGATTGTCTAGCACCGCCATACAGAAATACACACATTCAACGAACGCACACAGCGCTATGAGCAGCTGAACGCGGGGCATACATTTGCTCGAAGTGGCCTTGTGAGACACCGTCTTAACTCCCCTCCCCCTCCCCCAGCCATCGCCTTTCATACCTTCACCATTTCAAAATGCGACTTCCTCCACAGCTAGCAGAGAAATGGCCATCATCATGACGGACATCACATATGTGTAGGACGAGAGCACGCACCCCATGTATACGGGAACTCAGAACGCTCCTCGTGTGGCTATATTTTGGATTTCTCTAATCTATAAATTCAGGTGCAACGAGGCACTGTTGTATGAATTTTCTCAGTGATGACTAATCACTAGCACGAAAAAGTTCATCTTCATCATTTCTGTCACTTCTTACTGCGACAAGAAGGCCTTTTTTTCGATGTCGCCTTGGTTATTCCCTAAATGCCATGTAGTGAAAGGTCAAGCAGGATTTGTAGCGGACGTAGCGCATGTCCTCGAAGTGTGTGAGTCTTATTCTTTATTGTCCGCGCCTTCCCATTCTCCAGAGAAGGCTCTGCCAATGGACATTCCATATCCACGCCATTTACAAACTCCGCCGCACATCATCGCAGCCGTAAGGGCAAAAACTCTCCCTAACAGCTCGAAAGATAATTGCACCGTACGAGGTATAATATCCTGCATGCACCTTTGTATCGTGGCTCAAGATAGTATTTTGTTTTCATGTTCCAGGCGTATAATTCTGTCTTTTTGAAAATGCGTTTGGGGATTTTCCGGATGGTGCTAAATGATAACAGCGCATTCATATCTATCAATGCAGGTCTCCACCATTCTAAGTGGGCATGCACCTATCTCTATCGTTGCGAGCAGTCAGAGTACAAGTCGAAAATTACAGCCTTTGCATTGCCTAATACTTTTAAATGTCCAGGAAAGAAAATAACAACTCTGTTCACGCCTTTCACTGACTCCTTTCGGAGCACGCCTTTCACTGACTCCTTTCGGAGCACGACGGAACGTTCACAGAAAGCACCACACATCGCTGATGAGCACGCGTATACATCCTGCCGCGTTTCGTTAAACTTCGTCGCATGTTCGGAATAAAACGGCGCCTTGAAGAGGCATCCATAAAAGCGGCGTCTTGAAGTCCGCGGCAAGCGTTCCCACCTGGCAATCGTCCACGGGTACCGTGGGACTGTCCTTCGCGAAGCTCATCTGCGCCTCGTTGCGGCCCCGGAAGCGAAGAGCGCGTGCGTGGTCTTGGTACGCTGGCTGTACCAGGCGTTCACATTGTTGCACTCGAAGGTAAAGTTCTGGTACGCGCCGGTGCTCAGGAGACTGAGGAAGCGCAGCTGCACGTCCCCCACGGTTCGGTTGCGCAGCCGGAAGCCGCCTTTCAGGCTGCTGAACCACGAGGACGCGTTGCTGGCAGCGGAGGCGGACTCTGGCTTCTCCCACCAGCGCGCCTTGGTAACATGGAGGAGACATTGCAATCATACGCGCTGTCTTCAGAGACTCTGATAAGTTGTCCGTGCAATGTTAGCCGCTGAAGTATTGTCGTTTTTTTTTTCAACTATCGCCATTTAGCTGGCATCACTCGGGCTTCGCTTCCCTCTGCAGGCAGGGGGCCTATTATTTTTTATTCCTTTTGTTTTGCTCAACAGATTCTTTGTACATACAGGGCGATTTTAGTAACCATTATATATATATATATATATATATATATATATATATATATATATATATATATATATATATATATATATATATATATATATATATATATATATATATATATTTGGGGGGGTTTTAAAACTGTGAAAGATACATCGGTGCGGTCTGTTGAGCTAGACTGTACAGCAAGGTGGATATTGTGTACCTCACAAGGATCCATAGTTAGACAATTAATTGGCTCAAATATAATCATAATCTTCTTGTTTTTCTTTATCTTAGGAGCCAAGATTAAGTTGCGAAATTTATGGCTATCAGCATCAAAGGTGTGCCCTGTTTTTTCATATTTTTATTCGGTAACGTGGTTTGAAATATCCAACGTGAAAATATTCATTTGAAAGCCCGTTGAGTTGGCATGCCCGCATTTCCTACTTATATAATGGCGGCGCTGCGCGTGGCATATCGTCATCGAAAAGTTAACTTCTTCTACATCATGAAATACGCAAAATGCGGCTGTTTTGATGCATAAGAAGTGCAAGAGACGCAAATTTATCAGTATGCAATGCGCAAAAGCCAACTCAACACGCTTTCGAATGCGTATTTTCGACAAACTTTTTCGAAAGACACTGCCTATCAAGAAAATTTAAAAACGCAGCTCCCTTCGATGTTGACGGACATCAATTTCGCAATATAATCTTGGCTCCTAAAATCAAAAATAAAAAGTTTATTCGTTAGTGTTATTTCACTAATATGTTAAATACTGAAATCTACGCTCTCACGGAAACCCTTTTGGTGGGGAATGTCTAGTCGGGAATAATGAACCACTTCACACATTCTATCTATTTTTTTAGGGGCCAGCTATAGCTCAAAATGACTGTCTTTTCTGCTTCTCGCTTTTTCCTGTCATCGTTTTCTTTGCACTTTCTTTGTCACCATTACCAAAGAAAAGGGACCAAGATGAAACCTTTGCATTTTTGTTATCTTGGTCTCCTTGTGATGAAAATGCCATCTTGTAATACCACAACGTTCCGTCCGGCTATATGAGGCACATTCATTTATTTCGCACACCGAAACAATATCGCATCACACATATAGCGCCAGAAGAAAATTAAACAAGCTGTTCGTCATTCTGAAAAAAAAAGAGCCTATGGATAGAAGGCGAAGGAAAAATAAACTTATTAAACTAATCCAAGAAAGGCCAGGGTTATGCGCTGCACTGGCCAACTCTAATCTCCGGCCGACCTACCTGGACAAGCGCGCCGAGTCCGTGTCCCCGTCGGCGAACACGCAGGTCTCTCCGCCAGCGCGCATGCCGCAGAAGACGCGCACTGCGTCGTCTGGCACGTCCCAGTTGGGGTCCACCCAGTACAACCCATCAGAGGAGTCTGGATGCGCGAGCCACAGGTCGCGGCACGATCGAGACGGGTTGGGCCGGGAGCCCAAGGGGCGCCGGATCTGCTCTATCTCGCGCCGCAAGATGTACACTTTAGCGAAGATGTGCGTCAACGTTCGGCTGATTTTTTCTTACGCCACTTCGTCCACTGGCTCCGCGGCGGCCGTAGAGTTCTTGTCATCGTCGTCATTGCCGTCGTCTCCAATGATGACCACGTAGTCTTCTTCCGGGCAGGCGTTGTCTACTCATTCGAGGCTACGTTTGAACCTGTTGTGCAGGTCCCTCTGGAACAGCATCTCTGGGGGAAACTGAAGGCCTTCGCCCGGCGGACCCTGTGAATCACGCACGCAATGCGAGTTAAGAAGAAATCAATTCACCTTGTTTGACTAACCTGTCCGTTACACTGAGTGCCGTACAGAGTGCCTGTTCAGGGCTATTTGTTCGCACCCCCAACATTCTCCCTATGCTCTCAAACAACAGTTTGCTTCCATAGGATTTGACTCCTGCATGCTGCAACGTTCGAGAAGAAAGTGTCGTACTTCTTACACACGAACAGTATTCACTGATTCGCCGCGCTCATTACTGAAAGATGTGTGAACAACCCTGAGACCAGGTCGATTATTTTCATGCTCCGACAAGAACGCGGATCCTGGGCACATATTCCCACAGTGCAGCATGCTGCACCGGGGCGTTTGTCCGGTGCTCTGGACTTCACGTTCTTCAGGAAAGTGCGCCCTCTTCACAGCATTATATGTTCTTGAACTTCATGAAGTTTGGTCTCAGGATTACTTTCAAGGTTTGCCGACACAAGCTTCAGCATGATAAGGCTATTTTTTTATTTTCATCCTACAGGTGACACTGCTTGTCTCATATGATTGGGATCAACACCGAGACATATATAAAGCGGTAACCGCACGAAGCGGTGTTCCTGGCGACGTGACATACCATGGCAACGGCTGTCGCCTACCGCGGCCCCAGGTACGCCCGCACGAAGCGACGAGACTTGGCAACAGAGCGGCGCATTTTCAGTGCCGCTATGTTGCCGCCGCCTCACCGTTGTCACCTCGTGTCATGAGGGGACTATTACGATGCTAGTACCCCCCCCCCCCCCTTTAAGTCTAAACTACGTTAAAAGCCCTGATGAGAATTTCTCTGGCAACACATTGTATTTCTAAGAGACAGGGTGCTGTGGTGTCAAACTACATTCCGCGGTGCTGAGACTTGCAATAAGTGACGGTTCTCTTTGCATTATAGATAACAATGCATACGACACAACAGGCTTTCTTTTTCTATTCTTACCAATCATTCACTGAACTATTTTCATGCATGGCTCAGACGTAGTAGGGGTCAGCGGCTTCTCTGCTGAAACCACGCTAGAAAAACAAACTTTACTCTCAAAATAGCTAGATTGGAACTTACATATCCTCAAAGCATTCTGTTATTAGCTAGTCTCGCGAGCTGGTTTCGTGCTATAAGCGAAATTTTCTGCAAAGCCAGAAACTGAGCGACGCGATGAGCGACAGTGTCGCCAACAATTATTGCCACACGCGGTTAGCGCTTCGCAGCTCTTCCGATATTCTTCCCGTTCCCACACTACACAATGCTTCTTGAAGAAAAAGCAGGGCAAACACTGAGATTGACACGCTTAGAAAATTCAAGCTATATAGCCAAACATCGCTATAACGAAACTGTTTATAACGAAATAATGGATATAACAAAAGAATACCTGTTCCTCTTCGAAGCTCCCTTAGGAGACGATGTATTCAATACCTCGTTTTTACGAAGCGAAATATCCTACGACGTGACATCATGAATAGAAACTGAACATCACTGCCCATTTCATGCTGAGTTTATCCATTTGTAACGATACGCCGCAGTTCGGTAGCCATGCGATGCGCAAAATTGAAATGGCTGCGCATAACGGGCTCGCTACAACGCCGCACAAGCATACGGAAAACTTTTCGCATGAGGCCCGCATGAGCGTTTCTCCGGACCCTTCGTCGCCTTCGGCGCGAGATGCCCAGGCACACATTTTTACCGAAACTCGAGCCCGCGGCCCATTCAAAAATGCCACTTAACACGGCACGCATTGCATGCTGCATCTCGACAGAGTAGACAAGGTTATTGGCGCTCCTCCGCTCTCCAACCCACGCATGGCTCGCTGGGAGCGCGCTGTACTTCTTAGGTGCCGTCTGCAGACCAGTTTCGGTTTTCGCGGCCTGACAATATCAACACGCCGCTTGTTTCAAAAGGTCAATATTAGTGACAACGGCGGAATACAAAAGGCCTAAGACTATTTCCGTTCACCAGAACGCGGCCACAATCAAAGCGGTCGCATCGGGTCAAATTGTCAGCTAGCGAGGGGCTTTGATGTCGCTGCGCGCCAGCCGTCTGCAATATTCGGCAACAAAGAGCCAATCACTAGCACCGTCACCCGCAGTGTGCAAGGAACAGGAAAGAAGGTAAGAGACATATGTCTCCGAAGCAATTGAGGGAGCTTTCAGAAATTATAAACGGTTCTGCGGTAGACCTCAGTCTAGCGTACTCGTCCCCGGCAATACATTACTGTCTTACAGTGACGCCTGCAAGCTCATGCGTCATGCGGGGAAGAAAACCAACTCGGCCACTATAGCCGCGTAATCGCCGCGCCCTCTTTCACCTGTGTCCGTATCTGCTTCAGAACCGAGGACGTTGGGCCAAATATTCTGGATGAGTTTCATACCGTCCTCTATGACAATATTCCTTCAAGACTCATTTGCTACGCCCCGCGGGATAAAAATGCGCCTGCGATTACACGGCTGATATGTTTAGTCGAGGGTTTGACGGCATACCATTTGGTAAGGAATCATGGTGATGCAGATTGCTGGTCACTGGCCAAACTCAAAAGATGAAAAGACGTTTTGGGAGCACTACGGCTCCCTTGTTCACTATATTTATGCAGATTGCTGGTCACTGGCCAAAGTCAAAAGATGAAAAGACGTTTCGCGAGCACTACGGCTCCGTTGTCACTATATCTCTACGATATAGTAAACAAGGGAGCCGTAGCCTCACGCTGATATGTTTAGTTCGTCTACCTATAAAGAGCCGCGTCGGGAGCGTTTGGTGCGAGTGTTGGAGACTGACCAAATACAGATCGGGGGCAGACTAAACAACACACATTTTTCCCTCGGTCAACACGGTGCCAGGATACCCGTTGACATGTGACAGCTGTAGCCAATGTTAATGCGGCTGTAATGAAGTAGCGGTTGTAACGAAATGATCTTGGACCCCCTTCGACTTAGCCATAGTGAAATTCTGCTGCATACCAAAAAAAAAATTGTTGCCTTCACAGAAAAGGGCTGACGTCATAAAATAAAGGTGGCAGCGGTTATTGACCTTGCACAAGATGTTTTAGTTGCCACCGCCGTGGCTAAGTGGTTTTACCGTTCAAGTTCTGAGCCTACGATCGCGGGATAGAATCCCGGCTGCTGCGGCCATATTCCGGCGGCAGGTAAATGCAAAAATAGTGTTGTGTGGCACACATGGGCAATGAAGGGACGCCGAAGTTGAGGGCCGAGACTTAATTTCGACCACATTGGTCTGTTTAACATGCACTCTCATCGCACAGCGCGCGGGCGCTGTTGCATTTCGCCTTCATTATAGCCAGGTTAGGACTCCAACCCGCTGTTTCGGGCACAGCTGCCGATCACCATAACCACTGAGCCACCGTGGCGGGTCGAAATGCAAGCTCGTGTGGTTTGCGATTTTATGTCTGGTCAAAAGCTTCGGGACGTTAAAGGAATACTGAGTAGGTGCTTTCCTTAGCCGCGAGAGCCCAGAGATTGTCGCTTTAAGCTATGCTCTAGCTCCTGACCTTTCAAAGAGCAGGAGTGATCAGTTGTGTATAAACAGTTTTCATTATGGTCGTCTACTGACTACTCTGTAATGTTTGTCTCGTTATACCACAAATGCAACCAGTATACATCTTTCTTCTTCACGCTTCCACTTTCAGCTCAAGTCAAAAGCTTCCGGCACCCACAGTTTCCAATTGGAAGAAAGGCAACGGCTTGAACCAGTGCTACCTTTCGACGAACAGTTGAATTTTGTAATAATACGGTTGCATTTTGTAATGATATGGCCTAGTATTTAGGCGAGCTCCAGGAGTCTAGAATTAATAGCCGCTTAGGTATCTTTAGAAGTAAACTTCGGCGAGTTTACCAGGTCAAATTGGTCCTGCAATGGGCGAAAAGATTTGCAGAGCTATTTCTTTGAATGCCCTGTCCGCTTCCAGATGTTACGTTAGTATAACCTTCAAGATACTATTTACGTAACCGTTCTCTCATCCGAGATACGTTTTCTTCTGAGGACATATATTATCAGCGGGCCTAAATAATAGATTTTGCCGTTCGGTTATTGTCAGCATCATGCTAAATATTTTGAGCGAAGTCCATCATTGGTGACAATGACCATGCAAACATATAAGAACAAAAAGCAGATAAAAGCAAAAAAAGGTACTTCACTTGGCAAAAGTAAGAAATCACATCACGCATAGCTAACTTGCAAATAGAGATTTCTTAAACGGTATATCCACAGGGGACCTCCGGGTCCCTGTAACAAATAAAGAAAGCAGGAAGTTCAAGTTACGGGTTATGGCCGGAGAACCAATGGGGTATTTTTTCGCTAAGATATTATACTTCCTTACGTGAGGCCCAGTTTCACCTTTCATTCCGGCTAGCCCCTGCATCAAAAAAGAAAATGGTAACATTATTTTGCGCCCCAATGCCTGCTGTGCTGCAGTGCCAGCTGTGGAAAATGGGATTTATTTAGAATAAAAGCCTGAGGGGTGGGTTGGTGCATGATGAAATGAACGGCGGCGCTAACAAGGACAGGAACAAGAAAGAGAGAAATCGCTAGAAAACGGAGGCGGGTCGGATTTGCCTCCCCATTGTAAAGAATGCAAGTGTGAGCCAAGGCTTAACGGAATAAGGATTCTGGGCGGGAGTCGCGATCAGGTGCCACGGGAAATTCTTGAGGCTTTTATGATTAAAAATAAGGGAAGCACTTGTTTTAGTGACCCTTCGGTATCCCTCCGTAGAATTGAAGTATCATTTCTTGATAACTTTTTCTGACATCTTGTACTGTGCGACTTTTCAGCCCTCAATTTCTAGCGGCCGTCTGTTGTGTTTGTTTGTTGTTTTTCCTTACGAGAATGATATTGGTTTTATCCTTTTTAGTGTTTGTCATTTTTCGGTTTTTGACTGCTTTTTCTTCTCATGTATGACTGCTTGTGGTACGATTGTTTGACACTGGTTTTGCTAAGAAATGCCCCCTCCTTTTATTTTTTTTTTATTTTTTATCGTTTTATTATTTTTAGTTTTTTAATTTCTTATCTGTTACTTTATCTGCATGGATTATATTTTCTTGTTCGTTATCCTGATGTTGCTGCTTTTTTTTCCACATGCTGGGTTCGGAGCGAGTATGCGATGAGTCTCATGCTTGAGCGGAATGTTTAAATATGCCACTTTTTTCTGCAATAAACAGTTGGGATTTTTTTACCTGAACGCCTTTAGGTTCCGGAATTCCTTCGGGTCCCTGCAGTCCCTTGCCCCCCAAACAAATAAATATATAATACATGCTCGAAAAACCAACGGAATTTGCACACAAGACCCAGCACGCGTACGAAAAAAAAAAGCCGAGACGAATATCTGCATTCGAGTAATGGAAATTCAGAGCGACAAATTTTACTGAGATATTTATATGTGTACTGCAAAAACTAGGTCAATGCAATTATTTTTTGTTTTCTTGCTTTTATTATTCACCTTGTCATTTCAAAACAGAATGATACACACTGCAATTCTCTGGAACCAATATTTACTGAACCTCCTTTCCACCGTCTCATGAAATGTTACGCGATTCCGAGCAGGGGGTGGGTGAGGGATGAGAAGGGGCACAACCAATTATAATGGCGTGCTTCTTGGATTCGAGAAACCGAAACGATTCACGTCATACTCACGTCATACACGCCTCTATCCACCATATTGGATCGTGACGTCATCATTGGCACGCGGCAGGTGGTTGTTTCTAGAATGCTATTTTAGATGGCGCTAAAGGTCTCAATGTGAGATGTGCTGTTTTCTAGTTGCAGCCACAGATGGCGCTTTCATCTCGGGGTGGTAGGAGACCTCACGAAAACTCGAATTGTCATGAGTAGTTGCTGCCACAGATGGCGCTGGGATAAAGGGTGGTAGCGGACTCCACGATATCTCGAAACGTGATGAGTAAGAGCTAAGGCTCTTTATACGTTTAACGTCGGCTCGAACTGACAGCGAAGACTATAGTCAACATTAAAAACTGACAGAATTAGCTGTTTAATACATACCGGCTCTCTCTTTGGTCCATCCGATCCTTTGGGCCCTTCCATGTAACAGGACTCTGTAAAAGCAAGTTGGACTGAACTGAAACCTTTCCCTACCTCTGTTTGTTGATAGCCCCACTTTCAGCCGCAGCTGTATAAAAAAGAAAAATATTATTGTGCCAACTCATTCGGATCGAAGGCACGTCTGGTAGCAATGTACACTGTAAAGATCATTTATGCAAATAGAAATGTACTTCGAGAAATGTATTACGAAAGAAGAAAAGAGAGTTCTGCTTAACTGGTGAATGAAGGTATATGAAGAAATCTCAATTATGATGCGAAAATTGCATAAAGGCAACAACCTGGCTGGGCTTGCGAGTGCTTGCGAAGTCGACGTTAAAGCCGCTTTAAATACTGCAACATTTGTCGGAGTACCCGGCAAAGCGGCAGTGAAATATCGGCAGCGCACAACCCCCGCCCCACCTCTGAACTCGCTTCCTGGTGCACCTATATCACGTGAACGAAGCCGCCGCAATCCCAAGAGCTCCCTCTCCCAGGCTCACAAGGCCTCGTTGCCCGAGTCCACAGGGATAATATTGTCTTATCGCGAACGCCAGATTTATTGGTTACGCTTTTCTATGACGCAAATGCCGCAGCTATTTACCCTGGAGAAAGTACCGCACACAGCTCCCGCTAAAAAATAAAGAGAATAATAGTTCTTCATTCTGTTTTAATGACCGAAGTGCCCGTTAGGGTATTACATAAGAGGGGGGGACACATCATGAAAAACTCTTCAAAGCATTGCATCGTCGTCGCAAGTTAACAATACCAGTTATTTAAAAAACAAATAAAAATTATTAGCTTTCTTTAGGCAACACTGAAGAAAACATACGGTAAGTGCGGTATACACTGCAGTATATACAGCGATGCGCATGCAGCCGGGTTACGATAAACACACAAAGAATAAATGATGTATTCAGGGCAAAAGGAAAAAGTATGGATAAAAACAACGAGAGAGAGAGAGAAAGAGAGAGAGAAATAAACTGAGGGCGGGGAAACTTCTCTCATTGAAGTCAGTTGTCCTGCCTTAACCACTTACTCATAGTAGCGTGACTAAACTGTCTTTTTCATTGCTCGCGAAGCAAACAATGTCTTCATTAAGGTCATTTCATTCATTAATCCGCAGATAAAGAAATGAAAACCGTAATAAATACGCTCGCGCAATTGCATGGCTCCACCTCACCTCACCTCACGCGAATGCATGGTTCCACTTCACGCTGATCTCACAAAAGGTGAGATCAGCGGCTGAATCACACGCTGAAACTGTATCTACATAGCTACAAAACCAAAAGCAATAAGAACAACTGAATCCAGATGCACTAATCACACATTAGCTGTCATGTATTTTCGTAGAGTATGATTTCAGCAAGAAGTTTCATGGGAACTGCCGATCCAGCACGCGGACTACTGGAAGAATGCAGAAACATTGAAGGTGTTACTATAATCAACAGCCAGTTTCTATACAGTGAAAAGAAATGCGTAAACTCTACCCTCGGCCCAGTAGATCCCCCATATGTCCTGAAAGGCCGGGAACCCTCTTTATCCTTGTGGAGAAAAACATAAAAATGTCAGTGAATTTTTAAGAACTTCTAAAAATACTGAAAAATCATAAATAAAACGTGTGTACATTATACTCAAGGCATGTTCTCAGCAATCCACAAGTTCCGGCTGAAAGTAAAAGAATGGAATGGAGACCATACAGATACTGATTTTTTTTTTAACATACATCCCAGCGTAATCAAAGCTGCGCTACCGATATAGTTTCTTTTATTTTCAATACTTCTTTCTCGCTTTATGTAGCGCTGATATCATTGGTTCTTTGTCAGAATGTCCACAAGATTGAGCTTTTTTGCGCACAATATTTGCTTTCTAATTCGTCGAACACAGTACGCAATAATAGCAGTAATAACGATGAAGCGGGAAAGACCTGTGACATTATGCCAGAGAACTGAATATTTAGAGAATAAAGTGAAACATGTTAATGGTCCGGCTTTATCGGCACCTGTCTGAAACTTGGTGTTTTTGTTTAAAACAAAATATTATAGTTAGTATGGACGTGAAATTGTCGGGATATTGCTCGAAATTGCAAACAGAATAAAATGCACAAGTATATAGCACTGAAACTGCCTAGAGCTTTGCCATGTTAACCGCAATTTTCCAAAAATGAGCTTTTTGAGTTAGAAGAACGGTTTTTTCGGCATAGCATTGTCTGTGGTGTAGCACCCCAGAAAACAGCTGAGACATGCTAACTAGTAGGCTGGTTAACTATTATTCAATAGCTAACTTTTTATTTCTTACTGTTAGTCTCCTTACTTATCGAGAGGCGTGTAGCCCTTCGTAAGTAATATTCATATCAGTTTTTAGAATTTCGAAAACTCAGATGCCTTCGGAGCTGTGGCCCAGCAAATTCTGCCTACATTGCGCCAGAGTACATGCGCTTTCGAAAAGCTTTCAGGTAAAGCAACCTCTACAGTGCACGTAACTCGTCGAAATAGACAAAATTTTCCCGGCCATAGCACCGAGTGCGACAGAGTTTTCGAAATTCTAATTCTCATACCAATAATACCTACGGCTGGCTACTCGCCTCTCAGTAATTGAGGAGCCTAACGGTGATAGTTAAAAAGTTAACTACTCAATATTAGTTAAGTAGCCTGTTAGCACGTCTTAGCAGCATATTCTGACAGCTGCACCGCTGACAATGCAATGAGACAAAAAGCGCTCTTCTAGCTAAAAAAGCCTATTTATAAAAATAGCTGAATATCTTAGGTGAAACACCCCGTATGCATCATCTTTAATGCACTGACCTATTCAGCTTTGGTATGGTATGCCTGCAGTATACTGTCTAAATAAAGGCACGATAACAAGGCCTGTGGCTTGGGTGCTGTGACCAACCCTGTATTTAGAACCTCTGCTTTACATGCTTTTATACATTTTTGTTAATCTCCTGTGTAATGGATGGCGTATACACCTGGCGATTCGTTAGGTGCTCTGTTAATTTGATAGATTTTGAGGCAAGTTTTAAATTTTGACGAAAAACCTGCAGGTTCTTTTCAGCGACTGAACAAATTTGCCAAACGTGGTTTTTCCAGTATACATCCTGAGATACAAGGATTCCCAGATAAATGTGTAACTTCATCCACTGTGGTTAGTAGGGTAGATCCGAGTACACTGTCGAAATCGTTTCGTATTCGTGAGCGGCAGAGCCACTCTATTTCCTAGTTTACGTGCACTTTCCAATATACTTCGACTCCAGAGCATCCTGACTCGTATAGCGCATGCACCTGGCTGTCTGAGCGTCACTCGTGCTTATCAGCACAAATCGCACAGCCTTTGTCAGGAATTGTTCGCCTGGCGGCGTAATGCATGCGTGCCTCATAAACCAGCACACTTGTATTTTCCCCACTAACCCCATCATTACGGAGCAGCCTTGTGGCATGTTGCACTGTCGGCAGAACACAAGCGAAAGCGCAACGCCCAGCGGACTGTGTACACGGCGCAAATCCCGAATCTGCGGCTCATAAACATCCTTTTGCTAGTAGGCCTGGGTATCTTTTCAAAGGTAAACGTCCGCACAAACGTGAACGGAGCGCGCTATTGCCTTCCAACATTTATCACGCGTTACCTAATTGAAATTACTTGCTGGTGTTGGACGTTGATGCGCTCTCTCGTGGAGAAAGTGTTTCTTCCCCTCCGATAGTAAATTCGCGATTGAATTTAAAACGCAATAGAGTGCTCCCTTTGCTCATGTCCTTATCCGTACATTTCTCTAGTAGTTACGCTTGTGTCAATAGTGCCTGTTGTGTTTCCAGAGCTGCGCTTTCCCCAAGTTACTACGAGCGCGGGTAGTGCTGTCAAGCCGAACTGCACACGCGCACAGGTATCCAAGGTAATCCCACACACCACTGAGAGAGTCAACTGGGTGTGTTTTCCGTCCTCTTCACGTGTCTTTCGTGTCCATAAATTACTGGGCAAAATAAAACACTGAAAATTTAAAATGCCGTCAATCGAAATAAAGGAACAAATATTTCGGGACAAAAATGCATCGAGTTGTATTCCTGGTTATTTTGTAAAGAAGTATAAACCTGCATTTTTGGTTATAACTGGCCGATTGCCTAACGTTTCCTTCGAAAATCATGCAGAAGCCTGATTACTTCCTAGTCACATGATTTCAGAAGAACAATGGCCTGCAGTAGATATGCTTCAGAAACATCCAGGTGCGGATTCGAAAAAATGTGCAATGCGTGGCTTAGGTCACACCTAGGTTAGCCAACGCACGTTCACAGCCCAGGGGAAGCCAACGCACTTGCAGATTTTACACATGAAATACCTCGTGAACCTGTTTCCCGGCGCGTAAATGAACACAAGAGTGCCCCACCTTTTCTCTTGGTTCTCCCGGTGGCCCCTTTTCTCCCCATAGTCCTTCGAACCCCTGCGACAGATTCAACAAAAATGTAGCGCACAAAGACGGAGAGAAAGCAAAAGGCGAAAAATGCTCTGCTCCAGCTGTGAGGAGAAAAAGGCACGCAGTCCACAGCGAAGGCATCAGACAGGGCTTCGTTCTGGGCGCTGGCTGGGTATCTGCTTGGGGCTGCCAGATCGGTGCTGGGCCGCCGGGCACCTACAGTTAATCTTAATTGCTTCAAGTTACCTCCACTAAGCCTTGTCGTACGGCCTTCCGAAGTAAGAAATTTTCGAAGAATGTGCCATATGTTCCCCGCAGAAGTTTGATTTTTGAATACCCAGAAATTCTGGACAAGCGAATGTGTCATCCCGAAATAGCTTATGAACGCCATTTTTTCATGTATTGTAAGATTTCACTATAAAAATCAACGTATCCGATTATCGCCCGTCGACAGACCTGCATTTTTTTCCTATTAACGTTTTTCGTATTCCCAAAAACGTTCCCCATCGGTTCTCTAAAGCAGTTTCAAGTATTCAATGCGAGCGATGGACAAACTAAAATAAATATTTTACTCGCATCGGAAGAGTAGACCGTTACCTTCAATATTTCTATAATAGTACCTTAAAATATTTCCACAATTAAAAAAAGATCTCCAAGAATTCTGAACTTCGGAGAATGTGCCGCATGATCCCAGCAAACGCAGTTTATTTATTTATTATTTATTTATCAGCCCCTGTAGGCCATTACAGTGGGGGGGGGGGGGGAAGGGGAGTAAAATACTCAAAATAGAGCGTAAACACAGGAATTTCATCAACAATCAAAAATATGCTAACACTGGAATCAATTCAGCATAGAAGCAAGAGAGTCATTTGATACGACAGTTGCAAGAGACCATCAAGTCGATTCAAATCCCTGATACTTCGGGGAAAAAAGGACATTTTGAAGGGCTCTGTTCTACAGTATATTTCTTTCACTTTGTTCCTGTGATCTGTACGCGACGGAATGTAGTTGGGACTCAGTATGTACCGACCCGACGTGGCCGGGCTTCCCACGTGGCTTGAAAAATTTCATCAATATGCAAAATTGCACTCGCGTAGGCATAAAGATGGTTTCCTTGGCTCTGTGGCCCTTCAGTACACAGCCGTGTCAGAGAGTTAGCCGAATACGTTCGCATTTTTTCCTTCCTGGTTGCAAAGTGTCAGTCAAGATCATAAGCGGGAAAAGCAGGCCGGCATCGCTAAAAGATCAAATGTTGTTCGATTCATAAATACAAGCAGTGCGAATAGTGCTTGATGACTATCGCAGCACTGCACCGTAACTAGGCTGGGATAACAAAACAGCTACGCGGCTGATATATGCTTGTCTTCGGACCCCCAGGGCCTCCCATACCCTGGACGCCTTCGATGCCCGGGAACTCACCTTGGAGCCCATGGTCGCCTTTCTGGCCGTCGGCCCCGGGTGAGCCCTGTGATAACGGGTAGCACGTGTCATAACAAACGCTCCACCACTTGCACGCGCGTCACCGAGAATGGTAAGACAGGAAATCCATAGCGCTTCAGAAAAAAAAACATAAATCTCATAACGATAACATTCCTGCCTTTACTAACTACTGTCATAAATTTGTGCATGCGTAAGCCCGAATAAAAAAATAACAAAAGCTCTTCATCAACGTGAAAACTATCCGCTGTGTCGCCTGAAAGACAGTCACTTTGTCACCTTTGTCACCAGGCGGCCCACATGGACCGTCGTCACCCTGCATTTCAGAGGGATAGGAAAGAAGTATAAACAGGAGTCGTCATTCATTACTATAGCACGGCAATCATTCAGAGTCACTGTGGCTCATTCCTGATACAATTTCGTATCAAAGGTACACTGAGGACAAACTGAAGCTGGGCTGCAGCTGTAGCTTACGGCATTCTGACAATGAAGGCGCTACTATGACTGAGAATGGGACATTTATAAGCTTGAAAAGGTCAAAAAATGAATCACAGGTGTCTCTACCATCGGCCGAATTCGCAGTCGAACAACGGTGCGTAAAATTTTTTTCAGTCAGATCTCTGAGGCTTGTCTACAACGCCAAGCCCTTTCAGTCTACGATCCATGAGTAATTTTCGGTCTTGACCTATATGAGTAATTTTCGGTGTTGACCACCATAGCCTGAAAAAGCCATGGAATTGATTTTACTCGGTAGAAATGTATGAATTAGTGCTCAGTTTCCCATTAAGACGCGTGTGCAGAAAACCACTTCATACTCACAGAGAAGCGCACACGCGCGCACGCACACACGCACGCACACACGCACGCACACACTTCGTGTCCGGGCAGGGCAGACCCTCAGCTGAAGCGGACATCGTCCAACCGGTGCGGGGCCTCGCATGCGCTGAAAACATCACGCATCCAGCACCCGGAAGCGCCGGGTCTCTCGTTGGGCGGCGAAATGTGTGTTACGTGGACATAGGCACACCATCACCAAATCTTTATTCATGTCGAAAAGCTGTTTCCACATATATAGTTCATTACATTTGTGACATGAAGCAACTGTCAAAGTAAAAAAAAAAGCGCCAGCAGTACGACGACCCCCTTCTCAGTCGCTAGACCATAAAACACGACCTCTGTACTAATAAGGTGGTGGCTGTTTGCGCCTCGCTGTCAAATCTTTTCGTGCATTGCAGCTCTAGTTACAGGTGCGCGAAAAAAAAAGAAAGGTCCTCTGAGGCGCGCTGCACGTGCCCTAAAAACAACGAAGTCAGCGACAGCAGCGTCTGCAGAGGAAAAGCCAAAAATAAAAGCTATACATCTCATTCCCCGCGACCAATGGCGTGCAACGTAAAAACGCGAGCAGTGTGCGTACGTGGTATCGTGCATGGAAAGTGCTGCTGGTCGTCGCCGTTAGTGCTCGTAAAAGGTGAGGATCGGGAGGCCAGGAAGGGGTGGCGGTAATACCGAATAAATTTAACAGGGGAAGTGGGGCTAGTTGGTGCTTTGTACTTCAATGCTTATAGTAACCAACTGAAAGACAAGGGACGAACGAGGAAACAGGAAGAACGGTGCACGCAACCTCAACTCTGCTTTAGTGCACGGACACGTCACATTTATTAGACACGTCACACTGACACTGAAGTAACAGCGGTGGTCGGTGGCGATCCCGCCGGCGCGACTAGCGTCGTTTCTGGTTGCTGCCCAAAACAGCAGACTTGAGTCGAACGAGAGAAATTGCTCAGAAAATTACACAGCCTTGAAGAAACGCCCTTGTCCTGGAAAGAACACTCAGTTATCACATGGGGCTGATGTGACAGCTTCATACGTTAGTCAGCACCCCAGTGATAAACGCGCAGCTTCGCTCGCTCAGTGTCAAAAAAGATACGATTTGTCTTGACTATAAAAACCGAAGGAGCCTATATTCGCATCGGGGGCTTCTTTGTGGATTTGAGAAGAAGATGAAATGGCTATAGACCAGAACGTCGTCCCTTCGCGTCTTCAGTTCATTCCTGTTTAACGACATTATAGTGAAACCACTGTTTCTTTTTTGGTGACGGTGATGGAAGTGGACGCTGTTGAACTTCAGTCCGGTCGGTCAGCCGCTGCCGCCCAGAGGAAACGTCTTGGCCTCCCGAATGACGCAAGTAGCCAGGCTACCGTGGTGCACTCTGCCACCAGTGATGACTATTCGGCTGACGACGGCTTCATCAAAGTCGTAAGCAAGAAGGCCAAACGGAGACTGCGAAAAGGTGAGGACTCGTCATCGTCGAGTACGTCTGCGATTACTACGGTGCGAGGATCATGGGCACATACTGTCTTATTTGTGCCAGAGTCTCCCACCGACAATCTCAACCACATCAATAATCAAGCCGCGTTTGCGTTCCTGGAGGCTCGCGTCCCGGGAGCATTTAAAGATGTGAAGGTGAATCGTTTTATGAATGTCGTCGCCATTGATATCATGGACCGGAACGCGCTTGAGAGTTTGAGCAAAATCAGAACGCTCGGCGGCATCAGCGTTCGTTCCCATATCCTTCTAGGCAGTGACAATGCGGGAGGCGTCATTTGCGACATCGACGTAGCCATCCGCGACTCTGATCTGCCCATTATAATTCACCCAGCTACCGACAGTGTTGCCATACTGCAAGCTCATCGCCTTGGGAGGACAAAGTACATCAAGTTGACCTTCCAAGGGGACTGCATTCCAACGTACGCGAAGGTTGGGCACTTTCGGCATGCAGTTAGGCGTTTCGTCCCAAAGCCTCTCTAGTGCCGGAAATGCATGAAGATAGGACACGTGATTAGTGTGTGCAATTTTCCCATCGTTTGCACACGGTGTACTACGCCACACAGCGGCGTTTCTTGCCGGGCAACAGTCCTTGCGTGTGCCAAATGCCGCGGCCCTCATGACGCTGCCTCAAAAGATTGTCCTCGCCTGAAAAGGGAAAGGGCGATACTCAAACAAATGACAAGAGACAATTCCACACAAAGAGAAGATGCCGCTAAGCTGCTACGCCGTCGTTGCCCTCGCAAAGACATTCTAAATGTGTAGCGACCGCAGGGAAGAATCGTTCAATAATTTCCGCAACCTTCCGCCCCCTCCGCATACTACATTAAGGTTTGGGAGCAATATGAACGGCGAGGCTAAGACGGTTGTCGCAGACGGGCCTTTGCCATCTCTGCCTGAGCTACACACACCCTCTGTGACCAACCAGATATTGCGTACTCAGAGTCCCGAGCCCATTGCTATTCAAGCACAAGTCGCAACTCCGGTCCAAGACTGGGGCCGCCAAGCGACTTGGCCAGTACTCCCGAAGCACCCAGCACCCACCCCAGCACCGCGCACCCAGTGTGTTGAGCCTACTGCTGGTCGGGTAGTAGGTCAGAAACCGGACCAGGTCGCAGACGAGCAAGTGATTGCAATGCTGAAGCCAATCGTGAATTTCATGCGTGTGCTGCTTTCCAGCATGCAGATACCGGCTGCACAGAATGCACTGCAGATGCTGTACTAGTTGAATACAGTGCTTGCAGCTGTCCAATAGGTGGCACAACGCATCCTTTACGCTCATCCGTCCGAGAGTAAGTACCATGCTTATGCTGGGGGGAGTCATCAACATTATCAGCCTCAATGGCAAGCAGCCTTTCTTGACACTGAAACGTCTGCACTGCGTTGTGATGGAGGGCCCACCATAGTTTCCACTGAGGTCGCAGCGATGGACGGCCCTCAAGGTGTGCAGGCTACAGCTGCGTTGGCCTGTGACTTACAGTGCTTGTGTCATTGCCTGCCGTGCTTGCTACGGACCGCATTTTTCTACTTCTTATTCTTTTAGGCCCCCTCATCCCTCTCCCCCAGTGCAGGGTGGCCAACAAGAATATTATACTGGTTAACCTCCCTGCATTTCCTCTACCAGTTCAATCTCTCTCTCTCTCTCTATGTGGATTTAATGGCAGTTATAAAAAACTGCGATCTGAACCGTGCTAAGCCTGGAATACCCCACTGCAGGAATGCATGCGTTGTCTGCCGCTATGTAGTCATGTGTAGACAGCAAGCATTCTCACTAAAGAAACCCTTATGGGCTCGTTTCGTTACGTAAGTAGAGAGCAGTAGCGTGGCAAAAACACTGACGAAGCGTCCATGACATATCATCATTTATATCATATATCATATCATATATCATATCTGCCTTTTCTTTTGCCCGGGGATGTCACACGTTCCATGTGAGGCCGGTCAGGCGTACGTAAAGAACGAGTACGGCAGGGTGCGAACGGGCGCAGACGTTTATTGCACGTGATGTGGCAACCAAAACACGCACCACACCATCACAGAAGAAAGGGGGAAATGCGGACACTGCAAGCCCGTGCGAGCGCGGACCCCAGTACGATCTAAGGTGCCCACACTTTAGCGATGAAAGCAACCCCCTCGCATCCGGGTGGGTGCTGGGTTCAATCTCCCGCACCGCCGAATACTCACCAGGTTTCAAATGTTTAAAAGATTTCCCATTACCTGGAACACGGCTCTTCTGGGCTGAAGTGCATGGGAAAAGTCCTTTTTTTTTTAGTGTTAAGCATATACAACATTTCTTGTGCCCTACAAACATGCGTGCTTACATCTACACAATCAAGTATGCTACATTGCTGTTATGCCGGCAACAATCCACAGATGCATTGAAAAACAAACCACGTGGTTTTAAATAACCTAGCATACTCAACATGCATGCAGAAGCGAGATTAAGCAATATTTTGCAAAGATAGCTCTAGTGGTGTTGTTTTGCGAGATCGTGACGTCGTCCGCGCTGTCCCCGCACGCTGCAACTCTTAAGTGGATGGATGATTGACCGTGCGTGGCGCCGCAAGGGATGCACCCATACCCTGGACCCCAACTTACCCCCCTCCCCCCTCCCATCCTGCACTTACGCTCACACCCCGCGACTAATTTGTGCATCCGGTCGCTCGAGCTCTCTCAGCGAAGTGTATTCTTTAAATCTTATCCGTATACGAAACGCAGTTACTACCCTCATACTATAGCCTCAGAGTTTCGCATTGCCTTAGCAATCTCGTGAATCCACATTACCAAAAGGCTAAAGTTCTGGTCTCTTTTGCTTTCAACTTTTGAGGAACACTCATAAACCGAGACGTACTTGTCATCAGTGAGATGGCGGACCGTGAGTGCGAGGTGCGCAGCCAGCCAGCAGGACTCTTGTTTGCGATCAGCAGTCTGCAGCCTGGTGGGTAGCAGTCCGTTATGTGAACTGTCAAAATTTGGGAACGTTCTAGGCTCCGCGCCGAGGAGAAAAGGAAGTGATGGCTGTTGTTTTCAGTCAGTTAGCTGCACGTCTAAACACCACGAAATTTAAGAACGTAAGCATATCATTTATTTCCACCCCGAACTGTTGGGCGCCCCTATAACCAACACCGCTGGGGAATGTTTAGTGCTATAAGTGTACACGTGACGGATTAGTCTGCACGTGCGCCTGCCCCATATTTTCATATCTAACACAGATGGCGCCGGATGCGAATGCGGGCGAAATACGTTTTCGAATTTATTCGGCTAACTGCTTTTCAGCGAGGAATAATAAATAAAAATATGCTTCAGCGCGCAAGTAAATTGCCTTCCATCGGCATCTCTTTGGCCTGTAGCAAGAATGCCTAGTCCGATATCCTGCTTTCCGCATCCGCGCTAGAAAATGACGGGATCCGCCCCGTTACCTTTCCACTAGTCTGGTTCGTGCAACGATGGGTTGGTGAGACATGGGTGAAGACACCAGACTGTGCTACCGGTCCTCTGTTGCTGAATAGATTGACAAGTGGCTGCGTACAGCGGTGCGTTGGAACCTCGTCGCCGAGGCACGGATGTGAACAACCAAGAATTAAGAGGAAGAGCCGAGAGCCATTAGAAAAGAAGAAACAAACGTCAGAAAAGGCAACGCAGCAAGATGGCGTCGGGAGGCGACGGGTACATATCGGAAGAAGAGAGAACGCGCATCTTGAACGAGTTCTATCAAAGAGCGACACCGGCAGATATACAACACAATTCCGAAGAGATACGACGCCTGGCCACCGGTAGGTACCCTTACAAAAGATTAAAGCCGCCCTCCGAGTGCCCCGACTCCTCCGCTCCAGCCGGGCAGCCGGGGCAAGTAGTGGACGCTGACAACTGCGAGCGCTACGAAGGAGAAGGCGAAGGCTGGTGGCACCTGCCGGCTCTACTCCGCTTCGGGACCCTCGCGGGTGGGGGGAACACCGCGCAAACCTGCATGTAGGATCGGCGAACCAAGCCTCCGCGCACTGCCGCCGAGGGGAGTGAGGCGCCCACGCCGTAAGCCGCCCCCACGACCAGAAGGTGGCTCCGAGTGCTTCCCTCGTGAAACTCCGGACGAAGGTGCGGAATCCGCTAGACCATCCATGGAGGACCGCCTGGACGACCAGATTCCCTTCGAACGCTGACGCGGCTGACGAGAAAGGGCTCGCCCGCTTTGGGGGTGCGCCACTACGAGGACGGCAACGGGAAACTTCGAGGGAGCTTCAGAGAGATCAAGGGCACTTACGAGCGGCGAAAGACTGGGGCACGGCCTTCGATCAGCCGGGCCCACTGACTGCTTCCGCTCAACCGTGATACGTGGTGAACGCAAACTGGAACCAAGATGGCCTAAGCTAGACTGTTCAACTTCCATGTAGTGTTAGTCTATTGCCTCATAGTCAGATCAGCGTGGACTGACTCTCCTCCCCACAGCGCCACCCCTACGTGAGAGATTCTTTCAGCGTTCTGAAAAAATAATGGCGCCTCCCCCTCGCAGGTCCATCCCCAGGCCAATATGACTCAGCCCGCCTGGATCTCACGTTCCTTGGCAGCAAGCCAACGTGGAAGTTTTCCGTTACGTCTTTCGATGATGTCGTTCACAACACTATAGACCCCTCCTTAACATCGTTGTCGCTGTAAAACTATATTTAGTCTTTCAATGGTCGTATAAGGGATGTAATAATGAACATTCGTACCATGGCGCTTCAAGAGCCGCCACTTCATGGCACATCCTGGTCTACCACTCGTGACTAGAAAGACACCACAGCGGTAATAAGAATCAAGTTTCCTTATCTGTGAAGCCCTCCGCAAAGGCGAAATTCTTGTACGATTTAGTAGGACTTTCTTGCAGGCGTGTTGATTCAATTTCGAGGACTCTTAGTGAGCGCGCAAAAAGGTTGAAGACAGGAAGTAAAGAAACGACCCCGACACCACAGGCGCAGGAAACGACCATGACATCATGGGCGCTGACGGCGCAGTCTGCGCCTGCGGTGTCGTGGTCATTTCTTTACTTCCTGTGTTGGTTTTTTTTTTGCGCAGTTTTTAATCTTACAAGTGCAAGAGGAATGTTTCGCCAGTCGATTTAAAGAAGAAATGCTCTTGCCAGAACGAGTTATCCAGATTCGAGGTTTATGCAACACGAAAGCCGTGATTTTTGTCCAGAACTGAAGGAAGGGCGCGATGAACCATATTTCTCCGGTTGTCTGTATGATTATAGACTACCATGGCACCCAAAAATTCCAGGGGACACTTAAGCCCGGCTTAAAAGTGTGACGCGATATTTAATTGGTCGATGCCCCTAAATTCAGTCTTCGTCTGTCTCTACTTAACATTCATAGATCCCTGGGAGTTCTCATACCGCCCCTGGCGCGTAGGTGCAGCGGTTAATTATTGCTCCACTGCCCTATGATGGCAGGCGCTGCCTCCGGTGGGACTTGTGCAATCGAGGTGGCTCTTCCCCAGCAACCATTAATCAGTCATTAATTTAACCACATCCTGAGAAGGTGCTCATAATTAGGCGGAAAGGTTGGGATGACGTCACCAGGTCATGTGACCTTGGCCCAACTGCCTGCTAACGCGCTTTGAAAATGTGCGTACTCGTCAAATCGGCGGCTGCGTACAGAAGTGTTCGGTACTTGCTTCAATCGTGGGCATCTTCGCTGCATTAACAAGCCCAAGTTCAGCTGTTGATCGTTATAGAGAGCGCTGTGTTGATGGTAACATTTTCTTGGCCGCAATCTAAGCATTTTGTCGAAAAAGCGCAACGGCACAAGGCCAAAAAGAGGAGTGCATGGCGAGAAGTGCATTCTCCGCTGTCGCCGTCGCTGATTATGTGGACGACGGTATCTTTGCTCTCTTTTGTCCTTGCGCCGCTGCGCTGTTTCACCATCTTATCAGACAAACTCGCCCTTCAGTTCCCGTCATATAAGCATGGGCTTGTTGTGAGCACGTTCAATTTTCGCGATTCAAAATTGTGAACAAGTGGGATTTTAAAGACAGAAACAAATAGAGAAAAGGCGTTTGTTTACGATCTGTGAACATCAACAGCATGCAGACTTTGATAAAAGAAACCGGGAACACAACCGTCAGCAGTGCCGCATCTGCGCTCCCATCTCCGGAAGTCTCTCATGGCGAGGAAGGAATTCTGTGCTTTCGTCCTCACTGATTATACTGATTATGTGGATGTAAGCGCACGATGGCATCTAGGGCGTGACACATCTCGACTGGCGCGGTGCCCTGTTGCTCTCAAAGAGAAAGCTTGGCGTGAGAAGAGCACCTCGCGCAATCCACGTCATCGCACGCCGAACCGAAGCGTCAAGTGGGCACCACGGATTGTCACCTCCTTGCACTATCGTACAGCGAATTAATGAGGCTCGTCACACGTCACGTTCTTCTTAGTCTTTTCATACGCTCCAATCGAAACTTCAAAATCGCTCTAATCGAGACTTGCCGAAGTATATTTTTAATTATTGTTCCTCGCTGAATAGCAGTTAGCCGAATAAATTCGAAAACGTATTTCGCCAGCATTCTCATCCGGCGCCATCTGTGTTGGATATGAAAATATGGGGCAGGCGCACGTGCACATTAAGCCGTCACGTGTACACTTATAGCACTAAACATTCATCAAAGGTGTTGGTTATAGGGGCGCCCAACAGTTCGGGGTGGAAATAAAAGATATGCTTACGTTCTAAAATTTCGTGGTGTTTAGACGTGCAGCTAACTGACTGAAAACAACAGCCATCACTTCCTTTTCTCCTCGGCGCGGAGCCTAGAACGTTCCCCAATTTTGACAGTTCACATAACGGACTGCTACCCACCAGGCTGCAGACTGCTGATCGCAAACAAGAGTCCTGCTGGCTGGCTGCGCACCTCGCACTCACGGTCCGCCATCTCACTGATGACAAGTACGTCTCGGTTTATGAGTGTTCCTCAAAAGTTGAAAGCAAAAGAGACCAGAACTTTAGCCTTTTGGTAATGTGGATTCACGAGATTGCTAAGGCAATGCGAAACTCTGAGGCTATAGTATGAGGGTAGTAACTGCGTTTCGTATACGGATAAGGTTTAAAGATTGCACTTCGCTGAGAGAGCTCGAGCGACCGGCTGTACTAATTAGTCGCGGGGTGTGGGCGTAAGTGCAGGATGGGAGGGCGGAGGGGGGTAAGTTGGGGTCCAGGGTATGGGTGCATCCCGTGCGGTGCCACGCACGGTCAATCATCCATCCACTTAAGAGTTGCAGCGTGCGGGGACAGCGCGGACGACGTCACGATCTCGCAAAACAACACCACTAGAGCTATCTTTGCAAAATATTGCTTAATCTCGCTTCTGCATGCATGTTGAGTATGCTAGGTTATTTAAAACCACGTGGTTTGTTTTTCAGTGAACTCTGGATTGTTGCCGGCATAACAGCAATGTAGCATACTTGATTGTGTAGATGTAAGCACGCATGTTTGTAGGGCACAAGAAATGTTGGATATGCTTAACTCTAAAAGAAAAAAAAGGACATTTCCCATGCACTTCAGCCCAGAAGAGCCGTGTTCCAGGTAATGGGAAATCTTTTAAACATATGAAACCTGGTGAGTATTCGGCGGTGCGGGAGACTGAACCCAGCACCCACCCGGATGCGAGGGGGTTGCTTTCATCGCTAAAGTGTGGGCACCTTAGATCTTACTCGGGTCCGCGCTCGCACGGGCTTGCAGTGTCCGCATTTCCCCCTTTCTTCTGTGATGGTGTGGTGCGTGTTTTGGTTGCCACATCACGTGCAATAAACGTCTGCGCCCGTTCGCACCCTGCCGTCCTCGTTCCTTACGTACGCCTGACCGGCCTCACATGGAACGTGTGACATCCCCGGGCAAAAGAAAAGGCAGATACTCCTTTTCTTCTGAGATAGAAATGATGATATGTCATAGACGCTTCGTCAGTGTTTTTGCCACGCTACTGCTCTCTACTTACGTAACGAAACGAGCCCATAAGGGTTTCTTTAGTGAGAATGTTTGCTGTCTACACATGACTACATAGCGGCAGACAACGGATGCATTCCTAGCACGGTTCAGATCCAGTTTTTTATAACTGCCATGAAATCCACATAGAGAGAGAGAGAGCGATATTGAACTGGTAGAGGAAAGGCAGGGAGGTTAACCAGTATAAAATTCCGGTTGGCTACCCTGCACTGGGGGAGAGGGATGAGAGGGCCTAAAAGAATAAGAAGTAGAAAAATGCGGTCTGTAGCAATCACGATAGGCAATGACACAAGCACTGTAAGTCACAGGCCACCGCAGCTGTAGCCTGCACACCTTGAGGGCCCTCCATCGCTGCGACCTGAGTGGAAACTATGGTGGGCCCTCCATCACAACGCAGCGCAGACGTTTCAGTGTCAAGAAAGGCTGCTTGCCATTGAGGCTGATAATGTTGATGACTCCCCCCCAGCATAAGCATGGTACTTACTCTCGGACGGATGAGCGTAAAGGATGCGTTGTACCACCTATTGGACAGCTGCGAGCACTGTATTCAACAAGTACAGCATCTGCAGTGCATTCTGTGCAGCTGGTATCTGCAAGCTGGAAAGCAGCACACGCATGAAATTCAAGATTGGCTTTAGCATTGCAATCACTTGCTCGTCTGCGACCAGGTCCGGTTTCTGACCTACTACCCGACCAGCAGTAGGCTCAACACACTGGGTGCGCGGTGCTGGGGTGGGTGCTGGGTGCTTCGGGAGTACTGGCCAAGTCACTTGTCGGCCCCAGTCTTGGACCGGAGTTGCGACTTGTGCTTGAATAACAATGGGCTCGGGACTCTGAGTACGCAATACCTGGTTGGTCACAGAGGGTGTGTGTAGCTCAGGCAGAGATGGGAAAGGCCCGTCGGCGACAACCGTCTAAGCCTCGCCGTTCATATTGCTCCCAAACATTAATGTAGTATGCGGAGGGGGAGGACAGGTTGCGGAAATTATTGAACGATTCTTTCCTACGGTCGCTACACATTTAGAATGTCTTTGCGAGGGCAACGACGGCGTAGCAGCTTAGCGGCAGCTTCTCTTTGTGTGGAATTGTCTCTTGTCATTTGTTTGAGTATCGCCCTTTCCCTTTTCAGGCGAGGACAATCTTTTGAGGCAGCGTCATGAGGGCCGCGGCATTTGGCACACGCAAGGACTGTTGCCCGGCAAGAAACGCCGCTGTGTGGCGTAGTACACCGTGGGCAAACGATGGGGAAATTGTACACACTAATCACGTGTCCTATCTTCATGCATTTCCGGCACTGGAGAGGCTTTCGGACGAAAGGCCTAACTGCATGCCGAAAGTGCCCAACCTTCGCGTACGTTGGAATGCAGTCCCCTTGGAAGGTCAACTTGATGCACTTTGTCCTACCAAGGCGCAGAGCTTGCAGTATGGCAACACTGTCGGTAGCTGGTTGAATTATAATGGGCAGATCAGAGTCGCGGATGGCTACGTCGATGTCGCAAATGACGCCTCCCGCATTGTCACTGCCTAGAAGGACATAGGAACGAACTCTGATGCCGCCGAGCGTTCTGATTTTGCTCAAACTCTCAAGCGCGTTCCGGTCCATGTTATCTATGGCGACGACATTCATAAAACGATTCACCTTTACATCTTTAAATGCTCCCGGGACGCGAGCCTCCCGGAACGCAAACGCGGCTTGCATATTGATGTGGTTGAGATTGTCGGTGGGAGACTCTGGCACAAATAAGACAGTATGTGCCCATGATCCTCGCTCCGTAGTAATCGCAGACGTACTCGACGACGACGAGTCCTCACCTTTTCGCAGTCTCCGTTTGGCCTTCTTGCTTACGACTTTGATGAAGCCGTCGTCAGCCGAATAGTCATCACTGGTGGCAGAGTGCACCACGGTAGCCTGGCTACTTGCGTCATTCGGGAGGCCAAGACGTTTCCTCTGGGCGGCAGCGGCTGACCGACCGGACTGAAGTTCAACAGCGTCCACTTCCATCACCGTCACCAAAAAAGAAACAGTGGTTTCACTATAATGTCGTTAAACAGGAATAAACTGAAGACCCAAAGGGACGACGTTCTGGTCTATAGCCATTTCATCGTCTTCTCAAACCCACATAGAAGCCCCCGATGCGAATATAGGCTCCTTCGATTTTTATAGTCAAGACAAATCGTATCTTTTTTGACACTGAGCGAAGCTGCGCGTTTATCACTGGTTTGCTGACTAACGTATGAAGCTGTCACATCAGCCCCATGTTATAACTGAGTGTTCTTTCCAGGACAAGGGCGTTTCTTCAAGGCTGTGTAATTTTCTGAGCAATTTCTCTCATTCGACTCAAGTCTGCTGTTTTGGGCAGCAACCAGAAACGACGCTAGTCGCGCCGGCGGGATCGCCACCGACCACCGCTGTTACTTCAGTGTCAGTGTGACGTGTCTAATAAATGTGACGTGTCCGTGCAGTAAAGCAGAGTTGAGGTTGCGTGCACCGTTCTCCCTGTTTCCTCCTTCGTCCCTTGTCTTTCACTTGGTTACTATAAGCATTGAAGTACAAAGCACCAACTAGCCCCACTTCCCCTGTTAAATTTATTCGGTATTACCGCCACCCCTTCCTGGCCTCCCGATCCTCACCTTTTACGAGCACTAACGGGGAAGGCCAACCGCACTTTCCATGCACGATACCACGTACGCACACTCCTCGCGTTTTTACGTTGCACGCCATTGGTCGCGGGGAATGAGATGTATAGCTTTTATGCTTGGCTTTTCCTCTGCAGACGCTGCTGTCGCTGACTTCGTCGTTTTTAGGGCACGTGCAGCGCGCCTCAGAGGACCTTTCTTTTTTTTTTCGCGCACCTGTAACTAGAGCTGCAATGCACAAAAAGATTTGACAGCGAGGCGCAAACAGCCACCACCTTATTAGTACAGAGGTCGTGTTTTATGGTCTAGCGACTGAGAAGGGGGTCGTCGTACTGCTGGCGCTTTTTTTTTTACTTTGACATTTGCTTCATGTCACAAATGTAATGAACTATATATGTGGAAACAGCTTTTCGACATGAATAAAGATTTGGTGATGGTGTGCCTATGTCCACGTAACACACGTTTCGCCGCCCAACGATAGACCCGGCGCTTCCGGGTGCTGGATGCGTGCTGTTCTCAGCGCATGCGAGGCCCCGCACCGGTTGGACGATGTCCGCTTCTGCTGAGGGTCTGCCCTGCCCGGACACGAAGTGTGTGCGTGCGTGTGTGCGTGCGCGCGTGTGCGCTTCTCTGTGAGTATGAAGTGGTTTTCTGCACACGCGTCTTAAAGTGAAACTGAGAACTAATTCATACATTTCTACCGAGTAAAATCAATTCCATGGCTTTTTCAGGCTATGGTGGTCAAGACCGAAAATTACTCATATAGGGCAAGACCGAAAATTACTCATGGATCGTAGACTGAAAGGGCTTGGCGTTGTAGCCAAGCCTCAGAGATCTGACTGAAAAAAATTTTACGCACCGTTGTTCGACTGCGAATTCGGCCGATGGTAGAGACACCTGTGATTCATTTTTTGACCTTTTCAAGCTTATAAAAGTCCCATTCTCAGTCATAGTAGCGCCTTCATTGTCAGAATGCCGTAAGCTACAGCTGCAGCCCAGCTTCAGTTTGTCCTCAGTGTACCTTTGATACGAAATTGTATCAGGAATGAGCCACAGTGACTCTGAATGATTGCCGTGCTATAGTAATGAATGACGACTCCTGTTTATACTTCTTTCCTATCCCTCTGAAATGCAGGGTGACGACGGTCCATGTGGGCCGCCTGGTGACAAAGGTGACAAAGTGACTGTCTTTCAGGCGACACAGCGGATAGTTTTCACGTTGATGAAGAGCTTTTGTTATTTTTTTATTCGGGCTTACGCATGCACAAATTTATGACAGTAGTTAGTAAAGGCAGGAATGTTATCGTTATGAGATTTATGTTTTTTTTTTCTGAAGCGCTATGGATTTCCTGTCTTACCATTCTCGGTGACGCGCGTGCAAGTGGTGGAGCGTTTGTTATGACACGTGCTACCCGTTATCACAGGGCTCACCCGGGGCCGACGGCCAGAAAGGCGACCATGGGCTCCAAGGTGAGTTCCCGGGCATCGAAGGCGTCCAGGGTATAGGAGGCCCTGGGGGTCCGAAGACAAGTATATATCAGCCGCGTAGCTGTTCTGTTATCCCAGCCTAGTTACGGTGCAGTGCTGCGATAGTCATCAAGCACTATTCGCACTGCTTGTATTTATGAATCGAACAACATTTGATCTTTTAGCGATGCCGGCCTGCTTTTCCCGCTTATGATCTTGACTGACACTTTGCAACAAGGAAGGAAAAAAAGCGAACGTATTCGGCGAACTTTCTGACACGGCTGTGTACTGAAGGGCCACAGAGCCAAGGAAACCATCTTTATGCCTACTCGAGTGCAATTTTGCATATTGATGAAATTTTTCAAGCCACGTGGGAAGCCCGGCCACGCCGGGTCGTTACATACTGAGTCCCAACTACATTCCGTCGCGTACAGATCACAAGAACAAAGTGAAAGAAATATACTGTAGAACAGAGCCCTTCAAAATGTCCTTTTTTCCCCGAAGTATCAGGGATTGGAATCGACTTGATGCTCTCTTGCAACTGTCGTATCAAATGACTCTCTTGCTTCTATGCTGATTTGATTCCAGTGTTAGCATATTTTTTATTGTTGACGAAATTCCTGTATTTACGCTCTTGCTTTGAGTATTTTACTCCCCCCCCCCCCCCCCCACTGTAATGGCGTACAGGGGCTGATAAATAAATAATAAATAAATAAACTGCGTTTGCTGGGATCATGCGGCACATTCTCCGAAGTTCAGAATTCTTGGAGATCTTTTTTTAATTGTGGAAATATTTTAAGGTACTATTATAGAAATATTGAAGGTAACGGTCTACTCTTCCGATGCGAGTAAAATTTTTATTTTAGTTTGTCCATCGCTCGCATCGAATACTTGAAACTGCTTTAGAGAACCGATGGGGAGCGTTTTTGGGAATAAGAAAAACGTTAATAGGAACAAAATGCAGGTCTGTCGACGGGCGATAATCGGATACGTTGATTTTTATAGTGAAATCTTACAATACATGAAAAAATGGCGTTCATAAGCTATTTCGGGATGACACATTCGCTTGTCCAGAATTTCTGGGTATTCAAAAATCAAACTTCTGCGGAGAACATATGGCACATTCTTCGAAAATTTCGTCCTTCGGAAGGCCGTACGACGAGGCTTAGTGGAGGTAACTTGAAGCTATTAAGATTAACTGTAGGTGCCCGGCGGCCCAGCACCGATCTAGCAGCCCCAAGCAGATACCCAGCCAGCGCACAGAACGAAGCCCTGTCTGATTGCCTTCGCTGTGGACTGCGTGCCTTTTTCTCCTCACTGCTGGAGCAGAGGATTTTTCGCCTTTTGCTTTCTCTCCGGCTTTGTGCGCTACATTTTTGTTGAATCTGTCGCAGGGGTTCGAAGGACTATGGGGAGAAAAGGGGCCACCGGGAGAACCAAGTGAAAAGGTGGGGCACTCTTGTGTTCATTTACGCGCCGGGAAACAGGTTCACAAGTTATTTCATGTGTAAAATCTGCAAGTGCGTGGGCTTCCCCTGGGCTGTGAACGGGCGTTGGCTAGCCTTGGTGTGGCCTAAGCCACACATTGCACATTTTTTCGAATCCGCACCTGGATGTTTCTGAAGCATATCTACTGCAGGCCATTGTTCTTCTGAAATCATGTGACTAGGAAGTAATCAGGCTTCTGCATGATTTTCTAAGGAAACGTTAGGCAATCGGCCAGTTATAACCAAAAATGCACGTTTATACTTCTTTACAAAATAACCAGGAATACAACTCGATGCATTTTTGTCCCGAAATATTTGTTCCTTTATTTCGATTGACCGGATTTTAATTTTTCAGTGTTTTATTTTGCCCAGTAATTTATGGACACGAAAGACACGGGAAGATGACGGAAAACTCGCCCAGTTGACTCTCTCAGTGGTGTGTGGGATTACCTTGGATACCTGTGCGCGTGTGCAGTTCGGCTTGACAGCACTACCCGCGCTCGCAGTAACTTGGGGAAAGCGCAGCTCTGGAAACACAACAGGCACTATTGACACAAGCGTAACTACTAGAGAAATGTACGGATAAGGACATAAGCAAAAAGAGCACTCTGTTGCGTTTTAAATTCAATCGCGAATTTACTATCGGAGGGGAAGAAACACTTTGTCCACGAGAGAGCGCATCAACGTCCAACACCAGCAAGTAATTTCAATGAGGTAACGCGTGATAAATATTGGAAGGCAATAGCGCGCTCCGTTCACGTTTGTGCGGACGTGTACCTTTGAAAAGATACCCAGGCCTACTAGCAAAAGGATGTTTATGAGCCGCAGATTCGGAATTTGCGCCGTGTACACAGTCCGCTGGGCGTTGCGCGTTCGCTTGTGTTCTGTCGACAATGCAACATGCCACAAGGCTGCTCCGTAATGATGGGGTTAGTGGGGAAAATACAAGTGTGCTGGTTTATGAGGCACGCATGCATTACGCCGCCAGGCGAACAATTCCTGACAAAGGCTGTGCGATTTGTGCTGATAAGCACGAGTGACGCTCAGACAGCCAGGTGCATGCGCTATACGAGTCAGGATGCTCTGGAGTCGAAGTATATTGGAAAGTGCACGTAAACTAGAAAATAGAGTGGCTCTGCCGCTCACGAATACGAAACGATTTCGACAGTGTACTCGGATCTACCCTACTAACCACAGTGGATGAAGTTACACATTTATCTGGGAATCCTTGTATCTCAGGATGTATACTGGAAAAACCACGTTTGGCAAATTTGTTCAGTCGCTGAAAAGAACCTGCAGGTTTTTCGTCAAAATTTAAAACTTGCCTCAAAATCTATCAAATTAACAGAGTACCTAACGAATCGCCAGGTGTATACGCCATCCATTACACAGGAGCTTAACAAAAATGTATAAAAGCATGTAAAGCAGAGGTTCTAAATACAGGGTTGGAAACAGCACCCAAGCCACAGGCCTTGCTATCGTGCCTTTATTTAGACAGTATACTGCAGGCATACCATACCAAAGCTGAATAGGTCAGTGCATTAGAGATGATGCATACGGGGTGTTTCACCTAATATATTCAGCTATTTTTATAAATCGGCTTTTTTAGCTAGAAGAGTGCTTTTTGTGGCATTGCATCGTCAGCGGTGCAGCTGTCAGAATATGCTGCTAAGACATGCTAACAGGCTACTTAACTAATATTGAGTAGATAACTTTTTAACTATTACCGTTAGGCTCCTCAATTACTGAGAGGCGAGTAGCCCGCCGTAGGTATTATTGGTATGAGAATTAGAATTTCGAAAACTCTGTTGCTCTCGGTGCTATGGCCGGGAAAATTTTGTCTATTTCGACGAGTTACGTGCAATGTAGAGGTTGCTTTGCCTGAAAGCTTTTCGAAAGCGCATGTACTCTGGCGCAATGTAGGCAGAATTTGCTGGGCCACAGCTCCGAAGGCATCTGAGTTTTCGAAATTCTAAAAACTGATATGAATATTACTTACGAAGGGCTACACGCCTCTCGATAAGTAAGGAGACTAACAGTAAAAAATAAAAAGTTAGCTATTGAATAATAGTTAACCAGCCTACTAGTTTGCATGTCTCAGCTGTTTTCTGGGGTGCTACACCACAGACAATGCTATGCCGAAAAAACCGTTCTTCTAACTCAAAAAGCTCATTTTTGGAAAATTGCAGTTAACATGGCAAAGCTCTAGGCAGTTTCAGTGGTATACTTGTGCATTTTATTCTGTTTGCAATTTCGAGCAATATCCCGGCAATTTCACGTCCATACTAACTATAATTTTTTGTTTTAAACAAAAACACCAAGTTTCAGACAGGTGCCGATATAGCCGGACCATTAACATGTTTCACTTTATTCTCTTAAATATTCAGTTCTCTGGCATAATATGTCACAGGTCTTTCCCGCTTCATCGTTATTACTGCTATTATTGCGTACTGTTTTCGACGAATTAGAAAGCAAATATTGTGCGCAAAAAAGCTCAATCTTGTGGACATTCTGACAAAGAACCAATGATATTGTAACGTGAAGATGTGCACACCAAAAGGGAAAAATATATTTACAGGGAAACAGCTTACAGCCACGCAGCCGAACAACCGGGCACGCGAAGCCCAGCAGCAGAAACGCACTTCGTCCTCTTCGCGTTCCAAGCGCGAGCGCACCAAGCACGAGCGTTCCAAGCACAAGCACAACCGTAGCATAACTCCCGGCGGCAAAAGCACCGTCCCGGTGCTAAGTGGATGATGTAGCAGGCGTGTGGTACGGTTTGAGACGGACTGCATGAACGACGTCAGTCAAAGGGCTAGTGGACGACGTCGGAGCATGAAGAGGTGTAATCTCGTAGGTCACGTCGGTCACCTGACGGAGAACTCGATAAGGGCCACTGTACTGACGTAGAAGTTTCTCAGAGAGACCGACATGGCGAGAAGGAGACCAAAGGAGGACGAGTGAGCCCGGCGGATAGTGTACTGGGCGATGCCGGCGGTCGTAAACTGACTTCTGGTAGGTCTGAGATGCGGTGAGCCGGTCTCGGGCGATTTCACGGGCCATAGTTGCTCGGGAGATGGCGTCACGTGCATACTCTGTGGTCGAGGCAGTAGAACTCGGTAGTAATGTATCCAATGGCAGCGCAGGATGCCGACCAAACAGAAGGTAGAAAGGAGAATAGCCGGTGGTATCATGCCGCGACGAATAATAAGCAAATGTGACATAAGGCAAGGCAACGTCCCAATCGCGGTGGTCGGGCGAGACATACATGGATAGCATATCGGTCAGAGTCCTGTTGAGGCGCTCGGTAAGCCCGTTCGTCTGGGGATGGTAAGCTGTAGTGAGCTTATGCTGCGTGCCACAGGACCGGAGGATATCGTCAACTACTCGGGACAAAAAGTAGCGGCCGCGGTCCGTCAGCAATTGGTGTGGAGCGCCGTGGTGAAGGATTATGTTCTGCAGTAGGAAGTCGGCGACATCGGTTGCGCAACTTGTTGGTAACGCACGCGTGATAGCGTACCGGGTCGCATAGTCGGTCGCGACAGCAATCCAACGGTTGCCGGAGCAGGACGTCGGGAAAGGTCCGAGAAGGTCGAGTCCAACACGGTAGAATGGTTCGAGAGGTACGTCAATAGGCTGTAGAAGGCCAGCAGGCAACGTTGATGGTCTCTTCCTGCGTTGACAGAGGTCGCAGGAGGCAACGTAACGCCGAACAAAGCGGTACAGACCAGGCCAAAAGAAGCGGCGTCGGACCCGATCGTATGTGCGGGAGACGCCGAGGTGGCCTGCGGTCGGTAGGTCGTGTAGTTCCGCTAGGACAGATGAACGGAGACGCTGGGGAACGACTAGCAGGAGCGGAGGTCCGTCAGGACGAAGGTTGCGGCGGTATAGGACGCCATCCTGAATGACGAACAGTTGCAATGAAGGATCTCGGCTGGCACAGTTGAGGCGATCAATGAGAATACGCAAGGAAGAGTCTTGTCGCTGCTCGTCCGCGATGTTAACCAGATCGGAGATAGCGAAGAGGCACGGGCCGAGGTCGTTGTCTCCAGGATCAGGCGGCTCTACAGGGTGCCGAGACAGGCAGTCGGCGTCTTGATGGAGACGCCCTGACTTGTAATAAACAGTGTAAGAATACTCTTGGAGGCGCAACGTCCAACGTCCGAGCCGGCCTGTGGGGTCTTTCAGTGAAGACAGCCAACAAAGGGCGTGGTGATCGGTCACTACGGAGAATGGACGGCCAAACAGGTACGGTCAGAACTTAGCTACGGCCCAAACAAGAGCTAGACACTCGCGCTCTGTAATTGAGTAATTTCGCTCAGCTGTAGAAAGGAGGCGGCTGGCATATGCAATAACGCGTTCTTGCCCTTGGTGACGTTGGGCTAGCACGGCGCCAATCCCATAACCGCAGGCGTCTGTGCGAACTTCAGTCGGAGCCGACGGATCAAAATGGGCCAGAATAGGTGGGGAGGTGAGTAAGTCGACTAGCGAAGAAAAGGCCTCCTCTTGGGCAGGGCCCCAGGTAAAAGGGGTGTCTTTCTTTAGAAGGTCGGTCAGGGGGCGAGCGGTGCCGGCAAAATTTTTGATGAAACGGCGGAAGTACGAGCAGAGGCCGACGAAGCTGCGCACATCCGTAGACGACTGGGGAATAGGGAAGTCCTTGACGGCTTTAACTTTAACAGGATCCGGGTGGACACCAGAAGCGTCGACTAGATGTCCGAGAATGGTGAGTTGGCGGCGACCGAATTGACATTTCGACGAATTGAGCTGTAGCCCGGCTCGACGGAAGACAGAAAGAATGCTCGCCAGTCTTTCGAGGTGCGTGGTAAACGTGGGCGAAAAAACCACAACATCGTCGAGGTAACATAGACATGTGGACCATTTAAAGCCGCGAAGCAAGGAGTCCATCATTCTTTCGAAGGTAGCTGGCGCATTACAGAGACCGAATGGCATAACTTTAAACTGATATAAGCCGTCCGGTGTGACGAATGCCGTCTTTTCGCGGTCATTGTCATCAACAGAGATTTTCCAATACCCGGACCGAAGGTCAATTGAAGAGAAAAATTTGGCTCCGTGAAGGCAGTCCAAAGCATCGTCTATTCTTGGGAGTGGATAGACGTCTTTTTTTGTTATGTTGTTTAGGTGCCGGTAATCAACGCAAAAGCGCCAGCTGCCGTCCTTCTTTTTAACCAGCACAACTGGTGAGGCCCAAGGGCTCGACGAGGGCTCTATGATGTCTTTACTGAGCATCTTGTCCACCTCTTGCTGTATGATGGTGCGTTCTGTACTGGACACTCTGTAGGGTCGTCTGTGAATAGGAGCTGCGTCACCGGTGTTGATGCGATGCGTGACCACAGATGTTCGAGCCAAAGGGCGGTCATCGAAGTCAAAGATGTCGCGAAAAGACGACAGAAGATACCGAAGGTCGTGGGCTTGCCCTGGTAAGAGGTCAGCAGCAATCATTTTTGCATATTCATCAGGTGGTGGGACGTCAGAGTCGCGGCAGTTCGACGAGGGTGGGACGCTTCTCACCGCCGATACGACGCATTCGGCAGCAGGGCACAGCGTGGCGAGCGACATACCTTGTGGGAGCGGCTGAACGTAAGAGGCAAAGTTGAGAACCGGAAGGGACGCTTGATTTGCCGACATGGTGACAACTGTATGCGCAAGGGCAACACTGCGTGTAAAGGGCACATCAGGAACCGGAGTAATGATGTAGTCACCATCGGGAACTGGCGGGACCGAGGAGAAACGGACATAAGTGGCGGCATCGGGGTCCAGGCGGACAAAGTCGGCGGTGCACAGTCGGTGAACAATTGGATCCGGTGGCTCTGAAGGAACAGGTAGAGCGAGTTGAACGATGCTTGTGGCGCAATCTATAAGGGCGGAATGGTCGGTGAGAAAGTCAAGGCCGAGAATGATGTCATGAGGGCAGTGTTCGAGGACAGTGAAGAGCACAGAAGTATGGCGGCCGGCTATTGAAACACGAGCAGTACACATTCCGACGACAATAGACATACCGCCATCTGCAACACGGACCACAGTTGAGGGGGCAGGAGTGAGCACTTTCCTTAGGCGACGGCGAAGACGAGCATTCATGACTGAGACGTGCGCTCCAGTGTCGATCAGAGCGGTAACAGGGACCCCGTCCACGTCGACGTTAAGGATGTTCCGATGAGCATGAAGAGTTAAAGGAGGGTTTTCTGGTCGGGTCGTCAGAGCAGCATCACCCCCAGACGCTGCAGCCATCAGTTTTCCGACCGGGAGCGGGCATATGGGGCCGGCGACGAAGGGCGGCGAGGTCGGGGCGATGGAGATCGACGGCGCTGAGGTGACGACGAACGGTTGGTAAGCGGGGTCTGAGCGTTGTGGCCAGAAGAGGTCGTTTCCGAGGGCGAGGGAGAGCGGCGGGAATATGCAGAACCCGGCGGGTAGCGGCTGTAGGTCGAGGACGGACGGCTTCGGCAGTGTCGAGATATGTGGCCAACTCGGGAGCAGTTAAAGCAGATGGGCCTGTCATCAGGTGTTCTCCATTCATCTGGATTGCGGCTGCGTCGAGGGTAGTATGCACGTTCAGAACCGAGCTCCGGGGACATGCGGCGAGCATATGGGGCACTAACTGAGCAAACAGGTTGAATCCCAATATTGGCAAATTCTTTGCGAACGACAGCCTGTATAAGGGATACTGCTGGAGTACTGTCTGTTGCGTGTGGATGAAACGCAACGGGGGACATTGCCTCTACTTCTTGGCGCACAAGTCGTGTCAGGCTCTCAGATGTCGGCAGACGGCTCGGTGGAGTCGAGTCTACACAGGACGACGTCGCAGTCGTATTCGGCAACCGCGTGAACTGCGGAGAAATTCGGCGGCTCTTCGCTTGTTCGAACCGGCGGCATTCCTTGATGATTGCGTCAACCGTTCCGCAGTCCTTGTATACAAGAAGGTTAAAGGCGTCATCTGCGATGCCTTTGAGCACGTGACCTACTTTGTCGCACTCTGACATAGTGGCGTCGACTTTCATGCAGAGAGCTAATATGTCCTGAATGTATGATACATAGGACTCTGTGGACGTTTGTGCACGGCATGCGAGCTCCTTCTTCGCAGCGAGCTGACGCCCGAATGGCTTACCAAACAGGTCACAAAGCTTGCGCTTGCAGAGATCCCAGCTGGTGAGTTCATCCTCGTGGGTCTCGAACCATACCCTGGCAGTGCCCGTCAGGTAGAAGATGACGTTGGCCAACTTTAGGGTCGGGTCCCACCTGTTGTGTGTGCTCACGCGCTCGTACATTGCGAGCCAGTCCTCCACGTCGACGCCGTCCGTTCCGTTGAAGGTCCCAGGATCTCTCGGATGGGCAATGATGAACGCCGGGTTGGCGGACGCCGACGGAGCGGCCCCTTCGCCGGTCATGGTTGAAGAGCCGGCGAGCTGACGACCGCTGCGAAGTTCCGTGCTTGCTGTGGCTGTACCCAGCACCTCCACCAATAATGTAACGTGAAGATGTGCACACCAAAAGGGAAAAATATATTTACAGGGAAACAGCTTACAGCCACGCAGCCGAACAACCGGGCACGCGAAGCCCAGCAGCAGAAATGCACTTCGTCCTCTTCGCGTTCCAAGCGCGAGCGCACCAAGCACGAGCGTTCCAAGCACAAGCACAACCGTAGCAATATCAGAGCTACATAAAGCGAGAAAGAAGTATTGAAAAGAAAAGAAACTATATCGGCAGCGCAGCTTTGATTACGCTGGGATGTATGTTAAGAAAGAAAATCAGTATCTGTATGGTCTCCATTCCACTCTTTTACTTTCAGCCGGCACTTGTGGATTGCTGAGAACATGCCTTGAGTATAATGTACACAACGTTTTATTTATGATTTTTCAGTATTTTTAGAAGTTCTTAAAAATTCACTGACATTTTTATGTTTTTCTCCACAAGGGTAAAGAGCGTTCCCGGCCTTTCAGGACATATGGGGGATCTACTGGGCCGAGGGTAGAGTTTACGCATTTCTTTTCACTGTATAGAAACTGGCTGTTGATTATAGTAACACCTTCAATGTTTCTGCATTCTTCCAGTAGTCCGCGTGCTGGATCGGCAGTTCCCATGAAACTTCTTGCTGAAATCATACTCTACGAAAATACATGACAGCTAATGTGTGATTAGTGCATCTGGATTCAGTTGTTCTTATTGCTTTTGGTTTTGTAGCTATGTAGATACAGTTTCAGCGTGAGATTCAGCCGCTGATCTCACCTTTTGTGAGATCAGCGTGAAGTGGAACCATACATTTGCGTGAGGTGAGGTGAGGTGGAGCCATGCATTTGCGCGAGCGTATTTATTATGGTTTTCATTTCTTTATCTGCGGCTTAATGAATGAAATGACCTTAATGAAGACATTGTTTGCTTCGCGAGCAATGAAAAAGACAGTTTAGTCACGCTACTATGAGTAAGTGGTTAAGGCAGGATAACTGACTTCAATGAGAGAAGTTTCCCCGCCCTCAGTTTATTTCTCTCTCTCTTTCTCTCTCTCTCTCTCGTTGTTTTTATCCATACTTTTTCCTTTTGCCCTGAATACATCATTTATTTTTTGTGTGTTTATCGTAACCCGGCTGCATGCGCATCGCTGTATATACTGCAGTGTATACCGCACTTACCGTATGTTTTCTGCAGTGTTGCCTAAGGAAAGCTAATAATTTTTATTTGTTTTTTAAATAACTAGTATTGTTAACTTGCGACGACGATGCAATGCTTTGACGAGTTTTTCATGATGCGTCCCCCCCTCCTATGTAATACCCTAACGGGCACTTCGGTTATTAAAACAGAAAGAAGAACTATTATTCTCTTTATTTTTTAGCGGCAGCTGTGTGCGGTAATTTCTGCAGGGTAAATAGCTGCGGCATTTGCGTCATAGAAAAGCGTAACCAATAAATCTGGCGTTCGCGGAAAGACAATATTATCCCTGTGGACTCGGGCAACGAGGCCTTGTGAGCCTGGGAGAGGGAGCTCTTGGGATTGCGGCGGCTTCGGTCACGTGATATAGGTGCACGAGGAAGCGAGTTCAGAGGTGGGGCGGGGGTTGTGCGCTGCAGATATTTCACTGCCGCTTTGGCGGGTACTCCGAAAAATGTTGAAGTATTTAGAGCGGCTTTAACGTCGACATCGCAAGCACTCGCAAGCCCAGCCAGGTTGTTGCCTTTATGCAATTTTCGCATCATAATTGAGATTTCTTCATATACCTTCATTCACCAGTTAAGCAGAACTCTCTTTTCTTCTTTCGTAGTATATTTCTCTAAGTACATTTCTATTTGCATAAATGATCTTTACAGTGTACATTGCTACCAGACGTGCCTTCGATCCGAATGAGTTGGCACAATAATATTTTTCTTTTTTTATACCGCTGTGGCTGAAAGTCGGGCTATCAACAAAGAGAGGCAGGCAAAGGTTTCAGATCAGTCCAACTTGCTTTTACAGAGTCCTGTTACATGGAAGGGCCCAAAGGATCGGATGGACCAAAGGGAGAGCCGGTATGTATTAAACAGCTAATTCTGTCAGTTTTTAATGTTGACTATAGTCTTCGCTGTCAGTTCGAGCCGACGTTAAACGTATAAAGAGCCATAGCTCTTACTCATCACGTTTCGAGATTTCGTGGAGTCCGCTACCACCCTTGATCCCAGCGCCATCTGTGGCAGCAACTATTCATGACAATTCGAGTTTTCGTGAGGTCTCCTACGACCCCGAGATGAAAGCGCCATCTGTGGCTGCAACTAGAAAACAGCACATCTCACATTGAGACCTTTAGCGCCATCTAAAATAGCATTCTAGAAACAACCACCTGCCGCGTGCCAATGATGACGTCACGATCCAATATGGTGGATAGAGGCGGGTATGACGTGAGTATGACGTGAATGGTTTCGGTTTCTCGAATCCAAGAAGCCCGCTATTATAATTGGTTGTGCCCCTTCTCATCCCTCACCCCCCCCCCCCCTGCTCGGAATCGCGTAACATTCCATGAGGCTGTGGAAAGGAGGTTCAGTAAATATTGGTTCCAGAGAATTGTAGCGTGTATCATTCTGTTTTGAAATGACAAGGCGAATAATAAAAGCAAGAAGACAAAAAAAATTTCATTGACCTAGTTTTTGCAGTGCACAAATAAATATCTCAGTAAATTTGTCGCTCTGAATTTCCATTACTCAAATGCAGATATTCGTCTGGGCTTTTTTTTTCGTACGCGTGCTGGGTCTTGTGTGCAAATGCCGTTGGTTTTTCGAGCAGGTAATATATATTTATTTGTTTGGGGGGCAAGGGACTGCAGGGACCCGAAGGAATTCGGGACCTAAAGGCATTCAGGTAAAAAAATCTCAACTGTTTATCGAAGAGAAAAGTGGCAACATCAGGATAACGAACAAGAAAATATAATCCCCGCAGATAAAGTAACAGATAAGAAATAAAAAAACTAAAAATAATAAAACGATAAAAAAATAAAAAAATAAAAGGAGGGGGCATTTCTTAGCAAAAGCAGTGTCAAACAATCGTACCAAAAGCAGTCATACATGAGAAGCAAAAGCAGTCAGAAACCGAAAAACGACAAACACTAAAAAGGATAAAACCAATAACATTCTCGTAAGGAACAACAACAAACAAACACAACAGACGGCCGCTAGAAATTGAGGGCTGAAAAGTCGCACAGTACAAGATGTCACAAAAAGTTATCAAGAAATGATACTTCAATTCTACGGAGGGATACCGAAGGGTCGCTAAAACAAGTGCTTCCCTTATTTTTAATCATAAAAGCCTCAAGAATTTCCCGTGGCACCTGATCGCGACTCCAGCCCAGAATCCTTATTCCGTTAAGCCTTGGCTCACACTTGCATTCTTTACAATGGGGAGGCAAATTCGACCCGCCTCCGTTTTCTAGCGATTTCTCTCTTTCTTGTTCCTGTCATTGTTAGCGCCGCCGTTCATTTCATCATGCACCAACCCACCCCTCAGGCTGTTATTCTAAATAAATACCATTTTCCACAGCTGGCACTGCAGCACAGCAGGCATTGGGGCGCAAAATAATGTTACCATTTTCTTTTTTGATGCAGGGGCTAGCCGGAATGAAAGGTGAAACTGGGCCTCACGTAAGGAAGTATAATATCTTAGCGAAAAAATACCCCAATGGTTCTCCGGCCATAACCGGTAACTTGAACTTCCTGCTTTCTTTATTTGTTACAGGGACCCGGAGGTCCCCTGTGGATATACCGTTTAAGAAATGTCTATTTGCAAGTTAGCTATGCGTGATAAGAATTCTTACGGTTGCCAAGTGAAGTACCTTTTTTTGCTTTTATCTGCTTTTTGTTCTTATATGTGTGCATGGTCATTGTCACCAATGATGGACTTCGCTCAAAAGATTTAGCATGATGCTGACAATAACCGAACGGCAAAATCTATTATTTAGGCGCGCTGATAATATATGTCCTCATAAGAAAACGTATCTCGGATAAGAGAACGGTTACGTAAATAGTATATTGAAGGTTATACTAACGTAACATCTGGAAGCGGACAGGGCATTCAAAGAAATAGCTCTGCAAATCTTTTCGCCCATTGCAGGACCAATTGGACCTGGTAAACTCGCCGAAGTTTACTTCTAAAGATACCTAAGCGGCTATTAATTCTAGACTCCTGGAGCTCGCTTAAACACTAGGCCATATCATTACAAAATGCAAACCGTATTATTACAAAATTCAACTGTTCGTCGAAAGGTAGCACTGGTTCAAGCCGTTGCCTTTCTTCCAATTGGAAACTGTGGGTGCCGGAAGCTTTTGACTTGAGCTGAAAGTGGAAGCGTGAAGAGGAGAGATGTATACTGGTTGCATTTGTGGTATAACGAGACAAACATTACATAGTAGTCAGTAGACGACCATAATGAAAACTCTTTATACACAACTAATCACTCCTGCTCTTTGAAAGGTCAGGAGCTAGAGCATAGCTTAAAGCGACAATCTCTGGGCTCTCGCGGCTAAGGAAAGCACCTACTCAGTATTCCTTTAACGTCCCGAAGCTTTTGACCAGACATGAAATCGCAAACCACACGAGCTTGCATTTCGACCCGCCACGGTGGCTCAGTGGTTATGGTGATCGGCAGCTGTGCCCGAAACAGCGGGTTGGAGTCCTAACCTGGCTATAATGAAGGCGAAATGCAACAGCGCCCGCGCGCTGTGCGATGAGAGTGCATGTTAAACAGACCAATGTGGTCGAAATTAAGTCTCGGCCCTCAACTTCGGCGTCCCTTCATTGCCCATGTGTGCCACACAACACTATTTTTGCATTTACCTGCCGCCGGAATATAGACGCAGCAGCCGGGATACTATCCCGCGATCGTAGGCTCAGAACTTGAACGGTAAAACCACTGAGCCACTGCGGTGGCAACTAAAACATCTTGTGCAAGGTCAATAACCGCTGCCACCTTTATTTTATGACGTCAGCCCTTTTCTGTGAAGGCAACAATTTTTTTTTTTGGTATGCAGCAGAATTTCACTATGGCTAAGTCGAAGGGGGTCCAAGATCATTTCGTTACAACCGCTACTTCATTACAGCCGCATTAACATTGGCCACAGCTGTCACATGTCAACGGGTATCCAGGCACCGTGTTGACCGAGGGAAAAATGTGTGGTGTTTAGTCTGCCGCCGATCTGTATTTGGGCAGTCTCCAACACTCGCACCAAACGCTCCCGACGCGGCTCATTATAGGTAGACGATCTAAACATATCAGCGTGAGGCTACGGCTCCCTTGTTCACTATATCGTATAGATATAGTGACAAGGGAGCCGTAGTGCCCCGAAACGTCTTTTCATCTTTTGACTTTGGCCAGTGACCAGAAATCTGCATAAATATAGCGAACAACGGAGCCGTAGTGCTCCCGAAACGTCTTTTCATCTTTTGAGTTTGGCACAGTGACCAGCAATCTGCATCACCATGATTCCTGACCAGACGGTATGCCGTCAAACCTTCGAATAAACATATCAGCCGTGCAATCGCAGGCGCATTTTTTTTCCCGCCGGGCTTAGCAAATCAGTCTTGAAGGAATGTTGTCATCGAGGACGGGATGAAACTCATCCAGAATATTTGGCCCAACTTTCTCGGTTCTGAAGCAGATACGGACACAGGTGTAAGAGGGCCCGGCGGCGATTCCGCGGCTGTAGTAGCCGAGGTGGTTTTCTTCCCTGCATGACGCATGACCTTGCTGGCTTCACTGCATGACAGAAGTGTATAGCAGGGGACGGGTACACTAGACTGAGGTCTACCGCAGAACCTTTTATAATTTCTGAAAGCTCCCACAATTGCTTCGGAGACATATGTCTCTTACCTTCTTTCCTGTTCCTTGCACACTGCGGGTGACGGTGCTAGTGATTGGCCCTTTGTTGCCGAATATTGCAGACGGCTGGCGCGCAGCGACATCAAAGCCCCTCGCTAGCTGACAATTTGTACCCGATGCGACCGTTTTGATTGTGGCCGCGTTCTGGTGAACGGAAATAGTCTTAGGCCTTTTGTATTCCGCCGTTGTCACTAATATTGACCTTTTGAAACAAGCGGCGTGTTGATATTGTCAGGCCGCGAAAACCGAAACTGGTCTGCACACGGCACCTAAGAAGTACAGCGCGCTCCCAGCGAGCCATGCACATCGAGTGGGTTGGAGAGCGGAGGTGCGCCAATAACCTTGGCTACTCTGTCGAGATGCAGCATGCAATTCGTGCCGTGTTAAGTGGCATTTTTGAGTGGGCTGCGGGCTCGAGTTTTAGTAAAAATGGGTGCCTGGGCATCTCGCGCCGAAGGCGACGAAGGGTCCGGAGAAACGCTCATGCGGGCCTCATGCGAAAAGTTTTCCGTACGCTTGTACGGCGTTGTAGCGAGCCCTTTATGCGCAGCCATTTCAATTTTGCGCATCGCATGGCTACCGAACTGCGGCGTATCGTTACAAATGGATAAACTCAGCATGAAATGGGCAGTGATGTTCAGTTTCTATTCATGATGTCACGTCGTAGGATATTTCGCTTCGTAAAAACGAGGTATTGAATACATGGTCTCCTAAGGGAGCTTCGAAGGGGAACAGGTATTCTTTTGTTATATCCATTATTTCGTTATAAACAGTTTCGTTATAGCGATGTATGACTATATAGCTTGAATTTTCTAAGCGTTTCAATCTCAGTGTTTGCCGTGCTTTTTCTTCAAGAAGCATTGTGTAGAGTGGGAACGAGAAGAATATCGGGAGAGCTGCGAAGCGCTAACCGCGTGTGGCAATAATTGTTGGCGACACTGTCACTCATCGCGTCGCTCAGTTTCTGTCTTTGCAGAAAATTTCGCTTATAGCCCGAAGCCAGCTCGCGAGACTAGCTAATAACAGAATGCTTTGAGGGTATGTAAGTTTCAATCTAGCTATTTTGAGAGTAAAGTTTGTTTTTCTAGCATTGTTTCAGCGGAGAAGCCGCTGACGCCTACTACGTCTGAGCCATGCATGAAAATAGTTCAGTGAATGATTTTTAAGAATAGAAAAAGAAAGCCTGTTGTGTCGTATGCATTGTTATCTATAATGAAAAGAGAACCGTCACTTATTGCAAGTCTCAGCACCGCGGAATGTAGTTTGACACCACAGCACCCTGTCTCTTAGAAATACAATGTGTTGCCAGAGGAATTCTCATCGGGGCTTTTAACGTAGTTTAGACTTAAAGGGGGGGGGGGGGGGGGGTACTAGCATCGTAATAGTCCCCTGATGACACGAGGTGACAACGGTGAGGCGGCGGCAACATAGCGACACTGAAAATGCGCCGCTCTGTTGCTAAGTCTCGTCGCTTCGTGCGGGCGTACCTGGGGCCGCGGTAGGCGACAGCCGTCGCCATGGTATGTCACGTCGCCAGGAACACCGATTCGTGCGGTTACCGCTTTATATTTGTCTCGGTGATGATCCCAATCATATGAGACAAGCAGTGTCACCTGTAGGATGCAAATAAGAAAATAGCCTTATTATGCTGAAGCTTGTGTCGGCAAACCTTGAAAGTAATCCTGAGACCAAACTTCATGAAGGTCATGAACATATAATGCTGTGAAGAGAGCGCACTTTCCTGGAGAACGTGAAGTCCAGAGCACCGGACAAACGCCCCGGTGCAGCATGCTGCACTGTGGGAATATGTGCCCAGGATCCGCGTTCTTGTCGGAGCATGAAAATAATCGACCTGGTCTCAGGGTTGTTCACACATCTTTCATTAATCAGCGCTGTGAATCAGTGAATACGGTGCGTCTGTAAGAACTATGTCACTTTCTTCACGAACGTTACAGCATGCAGGAGTCAAATCCTATGGAAACTACTGTTGTTTGCAAGCATGGGGAGAAGTTTGGGGGTACGAACAAAGAGCCCTGAACAGGCACTCTGTACGGCACTCAGTGTAACGGACAGGTTAGTCAAACAAGGTGAATTGATTTCTTCTTAACTCGCATTGCGTGCGTGATTCCCAGGGTCCGCCGGGCTAAGGCCTTCAGTTTCCCCCAGAGATGCTGTTCCAGAGGGACCTGCACAACAGGTTCAAACGTAGCCTCGAAAGAGTAGACAACGCCTGCACGAAAGAAGACTACGTGGTCATTATCGGAGACGACGGCAATGACGACGATGACAAGAACTCTACGGCCGCCGCGGAGCCAGTCGATGAAGTGGCGTACGAAAAAATCAGCCGAACGTTGACGCACATCTTCGCTAAAGTGTACATCTTGCGGCGCGAGATAGAGCAGATCCGGCGCCCCGTGGGCTCCCGGCCCAACCCGTCTCGATCGTGCCGCGACCTGTGGCTCGCGCATCCAGACTCCCCTGATGGTTGGTACTGGGTGGACCCCAACTGGGACGTGCCAGACGACGCAGTGCGCGTCTTCTGCGGCATGCGCGCTGGCGGAGAGACCTGCGTGTTCGCCGACGGGGACACGGACTCGGCGCGCTTGTCCAGGTAGGTCGGCCGGAGAATAGAGTTGGCCAGTGCAGCGCCGCATTACCCTGGCCTTTCTTGGATTAGTTTAATAAGGTTATTTTTCCTTCGCCTTCTATCCATAGGCTCTTTATTTCAGAATGACGAACAGCTTGTTTAATTTTCTTCTGGCGCTATATGTGTGATGCGATATTGTTTCGGTGTGCGAGATAAACGAATGTGCCTCATATAGCCGGACGGAACGTTGTGGTATTACAAGATAGCATTTTCATCACAAGGAGACCAAGATAACAAAAATACAAAGGTTTCATCTTGGTCCCTTTTCTTTGGTATTGGTCACAAAGAAGGTGCAAAGAAAACGGTGACAGGAAAAGGCGATAAGCAGAAAAGACAGTCATTTAGAGCTATGGCTGGCCCCTAAAAAAATGGATAGAATGTGTGAAGTGGTTCATTATTCCCGACTAGACATTCCCCACCAAAAGGGTTTCCGTGAGAGCGTAGATCTCAGTATATAACATATTAGTTAAATAACACTAACGAATAAACTTTTATTTTTGATTTTAGGAGCCAAGATTATATTGCGAAATTGATGTCCGTCAACATCGAAGGGAGCTGCGTTTTAAAATTTTCTTGATAGGCTGCGTCTTTCGAAATAGTTTGTCGAAAATACGCATTCGAAAGCGTGTTGAGTTGGCTTTTGCGCATTGCAAACTGATAAATTTGCGTCTCTTGCACTTCTTATGCATCAAAACAGCCGCATTTTGCGTATTTCATGATGTAGAAGAAGTTAACTTTTCGATGACGATATACCACGCGCAGCGCCGCCATTATATAAGTAGGAAATGCGGGAATGCCAACTCAACGGGTTTTCAAATGAATATTTTCACGTTGGATATTTCAAACCACGTTACCGAATAAAAATATGAAAAAACAGGGCTCACCTTTGATGCTGATAGCCATAAATTTCGCAGCTTAATCTTGGCTCCTAAAATAAAAGAAAACAAGAAGATTATGATTATATTTGAGCCAATTAATTGTCTAACTATGGATCCTTGTGAGGTACACAATATCCACCTTGCTGTACAGTCTAGCTCAACAGACCGCACCGATGTATCTTTCTCAGTTTTTAAACACCCCCCCAAATATATATAAATATATATATATATATATATATATATATATATATATATATATATATATATATACACATCCAATGGTTAATAAAATCGCCCTGTATGTACAAAGAATCTGTTGAGCAAAACAAAGGGAATAAAAAATATTAGGCCCCCTGCCTGCAGAGGGAAGCGAAGCCCGAGTGATGCCAGCTAAATGGCGATAGTTGAAAAAAAAACGACAATACTTCAGCGGCTAACGTTGCACGGACAACTTATCAGAGTCTCTGAAGGCAGCGCGTATGATTGCAATGTCTCCTCCATGTTACCAAGGCGCGCCGGTGGGAGAAGCCAGAGTCCGCCTCCGCTGCCAGCAACGCGTCCTCGTGGTTCAGCAGCCTTAAAGGCGGCTTCCGGCTGCGCTACTGAACCGTGGGGCACGTGCAGCTGCGCTTCCTCAGTCTCCTGAGCACCGGCGCGTACCAAAACTTTACCTTCGTGTGCAACAACGTGAACGCCTGGTACAGCCAGCGTACCAAAGACCACGCACGCGCTCTTCGCTTCCGGGGCCGCAACGAGGCGCAGATGAGCTTCGCGAAGGACAGTCCCACGGTGCCCGTGGACGATTGCCAGGTGGGAACGCTTGACGCGGACTTCAAGACGCTGCTTTTTTGGATGCCTCTTCAAGGCGCCGTTTTATTCCGAACATGCGACGAAGTTTAACGAAACGCGGCAGGATGTATACGCGTGCTCATCAGCGATGGCTGGCGCTTTCTGTGAACGTTCCGTCGTGCTCCGAAAGGAGTCAGTGAAAGGCGTGAACAGAGTTGTTATTTTCTTTCCTGGACATTTAAAAGTATTAGGCAATGCAAAGGCTGTAAGTTTCGACTTGTACTCTGACTGCTCGCAACGATAGAGATAGGTACATGCCCGCTCAGAATGGTGGAGACCTGCATTGATAGATATGAATGCGCTGTTATCATTTAGCACCGTCCGGAAAATCCCCAAACGCATTTTCAAAAAGACAGAATTATGCGCCTGGGACATCAAAACAAAACGCTATCTTGAGCCACAATACAATGGTGCATGCATGATATTATACCTCGTACGGTGCAATTATCTTTCGAGCTGTTAGGGAGAGTTTTTGCCCTTACGGCTGCGATGATGTGCGGCGGAGTTTGTACATGGCGTGGATATGGAATGTCCATTGGCAGAGCCTTCTCTGGAGAATGGGAAGACGCGGACAATAAAGAATAAGACACACACATCGAGGACATGCGCTACGTCCGCTACAAATCCGGCTTGACCTTTCACTACATGGCATTTAGGGAATAACCAAGGCGACATCGAAAAAAAGGCCTTCTTGTCGCAGTAAGAAGTGACAGAAATGATGAAGATGAACTTTTTCGTGCTAGTGATTAGTCATCACTGAGAAAATTCATACAACAGTGCCTCGTTGCACCTGAATTTAAAGATTAGAGAAATCCAAAATATAGCCACACGAGGAGCGTTGTGAGTTCCCCCTATACATGGGGTGCGTGCTCTCGTCCTACACATATGTGATGTCCGTCATGATGACGGCCATTTGTCTGCTAGCTGTGGAGGAAGTCGCATTTTAAAATGGTGAAGGTATGAAAGGCGATGGCTGGGGGAGGGGGAGGGGAGTTGAGACGGTGTCTCACAAGGCCACTTCGAGCAAATGTATGCCCCGCGTTCAGCTGCTCATAGCGCTGTGTGCGTTCGTTGAATGTGTGTATTTCTGTATGGCGGTGCTAGACAATCGCTGTAGTCTCCCTGATCACTGCTTTGCGTTCCCTCGCTCGAAATGTATCTGCAAACATGAGCAGTGAGAACCGTCAGACATCTAAATTACATTATTATTTCTTTTTATTTCCAATACTGCAAGTATAATTATGAGGCCCTCACAAGTCGATACTGAGTCCTACTTTGAGTTGAGAATAACCAAAAATGCATCATAATTATATATTAGCAATAATCTAGTCAAGAACTATAACAAACTAATTAGCAGGTTAACATTCAATAACATCAAACTCAAAACCCTGCGTGGGAAAACAATCGTAAACTGATAATGTAATAATGGTGGTTGATGGTAGCAATTAGTCCTGCAGGTATTATATTTTACGCCTGTATCTATGAATAAGACAACAAAAATAAAAAAGAGCCACTTCGAGCAGCACACCCACATGCACGAAAACAAAAAGAAAAGGCCATATGGGGATGGAACGTGAACAGGTTGCACTACCGGCTGGAAGGATGGACGACGATCACCGGGTTACCGCTTTGGGACAGATTCCATTGCCTTGAGGTTAAAAAGGGAACTTGAGCTGGTGATGTATGAATCCAGTTGGTTCAATTTGCGAATGACTAAAGCTGAAAATTAATTCTTGAAGGCGTCGGTACGACATGTGTATTCGTTCAGTGTATGCTCGTGTTTAGGCTCTGTTTGCCATGACTTTGAAAGAGACACATATTTTAGCGGGTTTATGTTGTAAATATTGTGTAGCAACTAGAATAAAAACTTAAGGCAATCTTTCCTCGCCTTAGATGATGATTACAGAAGCCTGCAAGGTTGGTAAAAGAATCAGAATATTTGTATTTGTCATGGTTGAACCTTACTACTTTTCGTTGAAACCTCTCCAGGCACATGGTGTTTGTTAGTAACTGATTGTGGGAACTAAACAATGTTTGCATACTCAAGACCGGTATTACGAACTCAGTATAAGCAAACATTTAGAAGTTTTTGGTGCTAGTCGTAGGTAGTCTTGTACACATTACAGAAAATAAGCAACCGATGGCGATTACCGTTACTCCACCTGAGTTATTAATGATTACAGTGGTCAATTACAGCCACAAAATAGTAACTGAAAAACTACAGAAAATTAATTGATTATTGTTGCGTTATTTGCCTTCGAACGGTTATTGCCATAGCACATATTTACTGAGACTTCAATGAACTACTGAACCTAATTGCTCAGTTTGGTAACGCGATACCGTTAAAGCTCCGGTTCCTGCAGGAAATCTGGCGTCATCACCGTCGGCGCTGTGAGCGAAAACTCACCGGAGAAGCAACCTAAATTGGCCACCTAGGTCACGTGACCTTGTCGTGTTATCTCCACCTGCCCACTGGATTGTGAACCAACCCACGACAACCGCGGCAGATGGCAGTTAAATTAATGATAGGTCGCGAGAGGTTGCTCAGAAAGACCGGCCCGTGTCGCAAAAGCGCCACCGGTGGAAGCACCTGCCAAATCAGGGCAGTGGTGCATCACTTAACCGCTGCAATCCCTGCGCCGCGAGAGGTATGCGCATTCCCAGTGATCTATGAATGTAAAGTCGAGAATGACTAATCCCGCACACATGAGAATTAACGCCCCCTTAACGCTATCGCGTCATACCCTTAAGGAGGAGCTTCAGTGCCCCTCCAATTTTTTTACAAGTTAATTTTCAAGACGAGTTGTTTTTTGAAGTTGTACTAGAGAAGACAACTTCAAAAAACAACTCCTCTTGAAAATTAACAACTTTAAGAAAAAATTGTAAGAAGCCGCCGAGTTCGGTTTAGTGGGAGGGAAGTTGCGGTGCCATGTGACAGGACGGGGCGTGCCTACAGAGTGTGCACGTGATACTTCCTGGGGCGAGAATTGCCGTAGAGGACGGTGGTCACCCGGCTGTGGTAGGGACATGATCTTTCACGATCCTCCTCCGCAGCCAGTTCGTTCTCGCTCTTTCACGAAGGAAACATCCCACATCCCCGCTAGCACCAGTGTTTGCCGTCATGTTGAGGTTCTCAATACTGTGCCGTTGGTTACTAACACTTAAAGAAAAAGTAAGTGATTGCCGGCAATCATTCACAGAAAAAAGTAACTGAATTATCCGGAACGTTACTGTTTGAAAACATAATTGATTAATTGCAAATTTACAAGAAATTATAATTGGTTACAAGTAATCAAATACTTCTAACGCGTTACACACAACTCTGGTTGCAGGCACCATCAGAGGAAAAACAATTTTTGCGAGGCAGCAAAGCGACATATGTCTATGCGCGTCCAATATGGGGTCACACGTTAGAGTTAAAAGAGGCGCGTCGAGCTGTGGCATATAATTCGAGCTGACGCAAATTCAGACGTTGGTGAGAGATACTGTTCATGTGGCAGAAGCTCTGCCCACCGAGGTTTATAACCTGCTTTTGATTTGCTTTGTTTGCCTTTGTTTCAGTTTCGCGACGGCAAGACCGTGTTCGTGTTCAAGACCAAGCATACAGCCACACTGCCAATTGTAGATTTCCAGTCATTCGACTTCGGCGGAGAACAACAATCCTTTGGTTTCGAGATTGGACCCGTTTGTTTTCAATGAATAAAGTCATGTTTATTTTTTTCTTCTTCTGTTAACGTGTTCCGGGAAAAAATAAGACCTTAATATGCACATGACATATGCTCATTGAAATAAATATATATCGCTAGAAACCATGCTGAAGAACATGACTCCGGATTAGTGCTTGCTGGTGTTATCGGCAGCAGTATGTTCAAGGAGGGAGAATTCTTATTTTGTTTTTCACATGCAGTTTTTTATTATTATGCCTGCTCTCTCATCCTAGATTCTAGACAGCAAGATCACATATTTCCTTAATTCCCGAAGGTAAGAAAAGGCCCAGATGTGGTCGGTGTGTTTTTCAGCCAATGTAAACCTGAAAAGCAAGTACACGCCTAAAAAGCTTTAGAAAAGGCACTTCTTGGCTGCGCCTGAAAGGTTGGGCGTGTCAGTAAAATTGTGTGAGCGGAACCAGCGCAGTTCTTGAAATATGGCTCATGCGTTTGGTAATTTTCTCAAGTCTCGTGTTCACTTCTTGCAATTAAATCAAGACCCTTTCATTGCATTCATATTACTAGTCCGAGAAAGAAATTCTTTCTTTTACCTGTGCAAATTAGTATCCTCCCAATTCGAACGCAATTCCGGGATCGGGCACTGTCAACAACCTACTTCTTGCGATTCTCGTTCTTCGAGCGAAAGGCATATTTTAAAGCACACAATATGGATTGTGGCGAACTCTCTATAAATCTCTTGGTGCCATTTTTTACTCTGACAACAAAACAATTGTTGGCAGCTACAGCGCGGCGAAAGTTGGCAATGATCTCATCCAAATATACCAAAACATTAGAAATGCACAGTGCATTTTAAATTCCTGTAGGGTGCAAACATTCTGACAGGCCTATTAGTGCTGCAGCGGCTTCATGTTTTTTTTTATATCTTAATGTAATGAATTCATAGTTTTTCTGTTTTGAACACTGCTGTGTTTACATCCTTCTGAGACCTGGGATTGAAAAATTTCTCCATTACATTGAGGAAGAGTATCACATACGCCGCAGCCATGGAACGAGGTTTATTTCCTTAAGAATCCCATGTTCAGTTAATTTCATACTTGTGCTGCTGCCGCCGTCGGAAAGGTGGAAGACAGTGCATGATTGCTTTGTAGTGGCGGTAAAAAAAAAGAAGCAAGGGAATTCACTTGCATTTCAAGTGGCGATAAATTACCTTTTATCTCTTATTAACACCAATTAGAGTTCAAATAACAGACATAAGCCTGCATTTCAGCTTTTATGCATCTCTGTGCGTTGGCCGTTTCATAATTAGTTTTATACTTGCACTTCCTAAGTCCTTAAAGAAATCTGGGAAACAATTTACACTAGGGGTCGCAGGAAAATTTTAGAACATTATTCGAGGTATGTTTTATTATGTCACTGCCTTACTGTGTACTAATTCATCCAAATTTCTTCTGCTGCCTTCTGACACGAAAGATTACTTAGTCATCAGGCAACGACAAACAAAAATATCAAAGTAAATGTACAAGCTCGACCAGGCACCCTTTGGTTGATCTTATCTGGAACCACCCTGCTCCAAACTTTCAAACTCGATCCTCCACCACGGTGGCCGCTACATCGCCGCACCCCACCCTCACACATTCTGTATTTGCGCCTGCCACGTCGGACGCCCTCGGATGGATGAGCGATTGTGTGTGACCCATGGCGACACCCATAACCCTGCCCAGGTTTATTTTTCTGGGTCTGTAGCAGTCACGTTTTACCTACAAGGGCACACACACAACATTGACTATGGCGGCACAGGATTACGCAAGCGAAAAAAAAACGAAGTAGAGGTGTGCATAGAATGACGACAGAAATGGACTTGTAATGTTAATGTTCCCCGGATCGTTTATTCTAAAGGGCCAGACGCTTGCATCCGATCTAAATACTGTGAAATAATTTTGTTCACAGTACGGTAAGAGGCCACCGCAAGATAAAGTCACGTAAAGTCGTGAAATCACTACCATTATTATTTTTTTACTGAATCAGCCTACACCGTCAGCAGTCCCTTCCAGTTTGAGCTGGGGTTGCAATTTGTGATGAGGGAATGGCTGAGTTGTAGAAATTCTGCATGGTACCAAATTTTAGCCAGAACGGGACGTTGGATGACTCCATGACACGGATTTTTACTTCTCAACAATCTCTTCACCCAACCTCTGTGATTGCGCCATAGAGGCTTTGATGGAGGAGGACTGCTTGTGCTCTGATTACAGCTTCGTGCCGTGCCCACGCGCTTCGAGCACCTCCGCTGCACTTTGCAAAATTGGCTTTTGTTCCAAACTGAGCATACTGATCAGAGAATGCGCACGATAGAAGAGGACGAATGGACGGTCCGCATTATGCATACACGTCTGTTGTAGTAACCGAACGCTTCTGCTTAACATATATGCGAAACGTTGGCAAGCTCCGTGAGGTTTCCCCTTCCTTTGTTCATTTTGTTTGTGTATACGTATATTGCATTCCTGATGTGCAGAACGGGGATTCACCAGCTGGAATTACTATCGTTGTGATTTTCCAAGCGGCGTTCTTGTCAAGCAATAATAATAAGTCAATGAAGTGCTGTTGATATACAGACATAAAGAGATGGAGCCTGCAACAGACGTGATGGACGAAGCAAACGCTATAAGAAACCAGCACGATCATGAGATATGAGCCCCTTATCCAACACTCTATACTCAAGTTCATTTTGCGGCCGACTGCATGAAGCAGCGATTTGTACCATTGTGGCTGTGTCGAATGCCCCAACAATGCCTCCTCCTGGGGCAGACGTCGACGAGTAACCCGGAAAGTCATTCTTACAGGCGATTGCCGCGCCACATGCGACTTGTGAGTTTTAAAGACCGCCCGCCCTGTTCTGATCTCTCATCCGGAGCAGGCGATAGCCTTGTTGCTTCTGCTGGCGCTGGGATTGCGCAACACCAGCGGCCAAGGCCAGGGCAAGAGCCTCGGTCGCGGGAGAGGACAGGGTCACGGCCAAGGTCGCGGTCAAGGCTAGGGTCACGGCCAGGGCAGAGGGAAGCACGGCGGAAGCCCCGCTGTAGCCGGTCCCTTGGATGCGGATGGCGGCCCTCTGCCAGGAGGCGGCGGCGGCCAGTTCTGCGAGTGCGGCGGCTTCCGGCAGACCCAGGGCCAGCGGGTCGAGGAGGGCTTCAAGCAAACGGACTTCTACAACCATGGCCGCGGCAACGGCGCCGGCTTCCTGGGCACCAACTCCGGCGTGCTGCAGTCATGCCTGCTGCAGGAAGTAAAGGGGAAGTTCAAGATCATGGGCAAATTGCGAGGACACACGGCCGCCAGCGCACAACAACAATAACAACAACAACAACAACAATAACAACAACAAAAATAGGCTTTTTGAGTTAGAAGAGCGCTTTTCTTTTCGGCATAGCATTGTCAGCGGTGTAGTACATCATAATTACGTGCCAGCAAGCAAGGTGGTGAACTAATATTGAATTGTTAATTTTTTATTTATTACTGTTAGGCTTCTTAATTACTGGGAGGAGATCGCCCACCGTAATTTATATTCATATAAGTCTTTAGAATTTCGAAAGCGCTGTTACCCTCGGCTGTATAGCCCAACAAATTTGGCCATTTCGATGAGTTACATGCACTGGAGAGGTTGCTTTGCCTGTAATCTTCCAGAAAGCACATGTATTTTGGCTCGATGTCGCCAAATTTTGTTGGCTCACAGCGCCGAGGGTAACCGCGTTTTCGAAATTCTAAAAACTTATATGGATATTGCTTGTGGTGGGCTACACGCCTCTCAGTAATGAAGGAGCCTAACTGTAATAGTTAAAAAGTTAACTATTCAACGTTACTTAACCATCCTGCTAGATAGCACTTCTTAGCTATATTTTATGTACTGCACTGCCAATGACAATACTATGCCGAAACAAGCGCTCTTATAACTCAGGAAACCTATTTTAAAAAATTGTGTAAAATCTTAGATGAAACACCCTGACTGTTGCCTTCGCGATTGCATGTGGCATTCCTGGTCGCAGAGAGCGGAGAATGCAAATATGCCATCTTCCCTACTTTTATATTCCTGTCAACATTCAATATCTGCGCAAACGCCGGCGCATTGTTGCTATGGGTAATATTCAGCTAAAGCAGTTAGCCTGCATTCGGCGAGCAGTTGCGTTATTGCCACTATTCTGTCGGTTCTTCCCCCGCTCTCACGCCCCGCTAAAGCTTTGGAAGGCAGAGGAAGAAGGACCGTAAGGACAAAAGCAACATGAAACACGCCAAGACACCCGGCACGGTGAGAGAGCAACTCGTGCATGCTGAGCAGCGATAACAGGAATGGTGATAAGTGTCATGCCCAAGGCGCACGGTGATAACCGCGTGCTCAACGCATTCGCTTGATCGACTGCCATGGTTACTGCCGCGCGCCATCTGGCCATAGGTATCGAGTGTGATCTGTACTCGTGTGTGTGTGGCTGTATGCACATCTATAACGGCAAGCAATATGGCTTCGATGCGTACGGAGAGCCAATATTATTTCTGCAACAGCGCCTCACAAAATCCAGTTGTGGTATAGTTACAGCTTGTGGCTATTGGTAACGCCAAATCTCTAAATACCAACACACATATAAATGTAGTAGTTAAAAAGGTATCTCTTAGAATTAAGTCAACAACTGTACTGTCTAGCCATGCTCAGAATAAACAAGTGTGATCATGAGTCCTATCTTGAATATTTAGAGAATAGTGCCTCTAATCGTCCTACTGAATTCTGGAGATACGTTCGCAAACGCTCGAATAAATCTGATAGTCATATTCACTTAGTTGACTCTCATGGGAATGAAATTCGGAACGTCGCTGACGGCTTTGCTCAACACTTTTCCTCCGTGTACAAATCTCCACGTTGCGATTCCGTATGCCTTCCAGCTGGTGCACCTAATTCCGTTCTTCTTGACGAGAAGTTAGTAAGTGAGAGTCTTAAGTGTTTGAAACCATCTTTGTCCCCTGGACCTGATGGCATTCCAGCCGCCATAATAAAAGCCTTCAATAGTACCTTCGTCCCTGTTTTAACCACGATATTTAATAACTGTTTGAAAAATTCTGCCTTTCCCCGCGTGTGGAAAGCGGCGCGTGTTTTCCCTGTCTTCAAATCAGGAAACAAATCTGATGTTTCGAACTACCGCCCCATTTCTCTTCTTTGTGCAACCTCTAAGCTTTTTGAATTAGCTTTGCACAAAGTACTTTCCTTCCACCTCAAACATGTAATCATACATAATCAGCATGGTTTCATAAAAGGTCGTTCTACTACAACTAACCTTGTGACTTTTATGACGTATACATCAGCTGAAGTCCTTCAGAGGAGTCAGGTAGACGCTGTGTACTGTGATTTGAGCAAAGCTTTCGACGTTGTTACTCACTCATTACTTCTTCAAAAGCTTCTGCTGCTTGAGATCGACGTTTCAATTGTAGCCCTCTTACGCAACTATCTTCTTGATCGGTCCTGCTTTGTCAGTGTAAATGGACAGACCTCATTTGTTTACACTCCAACCAGCGGAGTTCCTCAGGGCTCGGTATTAGGCCCGCTTCTGTTCTCTGTTTTTATCAATGACGTTTCCTCCGTGGTCAAAAACTCCTCGTTTCTCCTTTATGCGGACGATATAAAAATGTTCAAGGCAATACATACTCTTCATGATTGCTTGTCATTGCAATCGGACATATCCGCCTTCTCTGATTGGTGCTTGAATAATGGGCTCACTCTCAATTCATCTAAAACCAAGGTTGACTCATTTACGCGTAAAACGCACAGTCTTCTCTACTCTTATTCTGTGAATGGTAGGCCGCTGCCCAGGGTTGATGAAATTAATGACCTCGGCGTACTTTTCGACCGTAGCCTCAGCTTCTCCTCTCATACAAAACGCATTGCTCTACGGGCTATGCGTACACTCGGCTTCATCTGCAGGCTTTCGAGAGAGTTTCGATCCCAACTTCCTTTCTTAAAGCTCTACCTCTTCATATGCTTGCCGCTTTTGGAATATGCGTCTGTTGTTTGGAACGGCACTTGCCAGTCGAACTGTGAAAAAATCGACAGAGTTCAGCTAAAGTTTTTACGCATATTTCAACATCGGTTTTCTTGCAAAACTTCCAGCTCTCGTCCCAGACGGAGAAACTCACTGCAGCTTCCTTCTCTTAGCTGCCGTCGCGTGAGGGCAGATATAATTTTCTTGTATAAACTTCTTCATGAACACATTCTATGCCCTCAGCTCCTAGCGCGTATCCTTTTGCGTGTACCGCGACAGAGCATAAGGGAATTCAGACCATTCCAAGTTTCTGTGCTCCTGCACTCCCTCTCCCCTCTGGACAGAATGCAAAAGTTGTTTAATTCTCTTTGTCCTCACCTTGATATATTCGAAAATTCTCTCCCTTCCTTTATATTGAATGTCCGTGACGTTCCACTTTGAGCACTCTTTTTCTCATACATAAATTCCCCTTTCATGCATTTTGTCTTTACTACACTTGTGCGTTTGCACCGGTATTATATTGTTTTTTTCTCTCCTTAATTGTATATCACGTGTACTTGTTTTCATTAATATTATTTCTTTAATACTGTGTACTCACGCCTGATTGTCTGTAACGCGTTCACTAATTACATTTCTTATTGTGTATGATTGTATTTCTAGCTTCTATTTCAGATATCTCTTATTCGTTCATAATAGTATTGGCTTTATTCTTGTTTGTATTTTGATATATGCTGTACTTAGCTGTTATCGGTCGTTCTTGTGTTCATTCTCTTTGTTTATTGTTTTATTAGTTATTTATATGTCTGTTGCGTGTTCTAGCTGTTTTCATTTACCGCTGTTCTCGCTGTTTGCTTGTTTTCGCTTTTTTGCTTCATGCTTGCTGTCACGCCTAGTTTATGTGTCTTTTTTTTCTATCGCCTTGACTGCTGCATTACCTCCCCTGAGTGTCTTCCTTTGTAGTGAAATAAATGTACATTTTGTGCGTGTGAATGATGTACCAGCACAAAGACCTTTGGGTTGTTCCTGGGCACCGAAAAAAATAAAGATTGATTATTATTATTATTATTATTATTATTATTATTATTATTATTATTATTATTATTATTATTATTATTATTATTATTATTATTATTATTATTATTATCACAAGCTGACTTAACATAAAATACAGTAGTCAGCACAGGCGACAGAATATGATTCATACTGTTCTTGACGACGACATGTGCTGATTTTATTAAAAACGCCCGAAGCCAGAAAAACCTGTAAACACCGTCGAAGCTTTTTATCAGTGACTTCCCCTTTCGAATCTCACTCTAATTCTGTATATTTCCGTTCGGTAATGAAATCAGATGCAAACGTAATTTCCATTTTTATCCTTCCGAGCAACCTCTCTTTTAGTCTCCGGTTCCTTATTCCTTCTCGGAAATTTGCTTATTATGCCGAAACACCGCAACACGAGGCGAACACACCAGCATAGCGGTGTTAAAGCGGTAAAATATGCAAAACTATAATGAAGGTATGGTGATGTGGTAGCTGATTCTTTTTCCTTTTTTGTAATGAAGATATGTGAATAGAACTGATTACATGCTCGCGCTGTGCTGCTGAGTCACTGTTTCAAACCTTCTAATATGACGTTGAATGGGGCACAGTGTTGTCTTCTGTTTTTAATGTTCGATTTTTGTTTATTTCTAATCATTCTTTTTTTTCTTTTCTCGTGGGGGATCAGTTAGGTTGGCGGCCTGCCTTGCAGACGACCAGGCGCTAAACATTATCTTTCCTTTAACTATTTTGCAGAGGCCCATCGTTCACTTTAAAAGGCTTCGCAGAATGCTCAAGCGGTGCCTACGGTTAAAAGACGTCCAGGATGCTGGCGTGTAATTGATTAGTTCAGTTTGGGAGGTAAGCAAGTGATTGACTTAAAGCAGCTTGTCTCAGAATTCTGTTGAGGCGTGTGAGTATTTCAGCGATTTTTTTCTTCCTTGAGGGGTGGGGGGGTTCGAAAACAGATTTCGCTGCGGAAAAATTTGAGCCGAGAGCCGTGGTACTCATGACACAGAGAGCGGTCTACGCTGCCCACTCTACGCCAGTTGTTTCGACCCGTGCGATTTTAATAGTTGGCACAGTGTTCAAAGATGTGATCTAGCCCTTTCTTTCAAAATGCCGTGGGATCACCGAGTCATCGGAGAATTCCCAGGATTTCGGAACCATTGCTATCACCACCTGGATGAATGTGGCGGAAACAGGGGAGGGTATTGCCCTCACAGGAACATCAACATCATCTTCCCTATTTATTAGCTGCAGGTATTTCTACTTTCCCGCACATTAACTGTCTTCGGTTGCTGGTTAATATACAATATTTAATAAATATTATGACAACTTTTCAATTGGTAGCGGTATATCAGACTTCCCCGGGCGTTCATAAAGATACACTGCTAGCATCATCATTATCGCTATCATCTAGAAAGTCAAAGGCATGCGTCGTTGCATG